>NC_092086.1:115676710-115884210 GCF_045679555.1 Salvelinus alpinus | reverse complement strand
AAGCCACAATCCTTCATTTCTCAGCCAAAGGGTTATTCACTGAAATTACCAACAAAAAGGACTACATATTGCAAATTGCACCTTTTAACTTGGCCAGCTACAGATGGTGGAAAGGCCAGCTACAGACTAGCTTGTCCCGACTACACTCTTAAAAATCAAAGTGCAAGTTGGAACCAAATAAGGTTCTTGAGAGTGATGCCATAGAGGAACCATGTTACGGTCTCTGAAGAACCATACCAAAATCCCAAACCACAAATGTTTCAGCCCTCCAGGACCGGAATTGAACAACCGTGATGTAAGGTTTTAAACTTGATTTGCATATTTCCCAGGGTGCCTTTCTTGAGTGAGTTGTAGAGTTACCAGTACCACCCATGACTGTGTTTGATAGTGATAGAGACATGGTTGTTGCGTTCTTCATTTTCAGTCCTGTGTCCTTCACCGAGTGAGATCCTAATTTAATATGTCATCGTTTAAAATGTAATTATTTAAGATAATACTATACATATAATCTGTCTTTGAGGGCCTAGTTTTATCCTAATAGACTGGTAATAGACTGGCCTGAAACTCATTGTTTACAGGTCACATCAGGCCTGCGATCACATTATGCTGGCTTGCAAAGTGCTGTGTAATTCCTATTGGAATCCAGCCAGAGTGGGGATATCCAACATTTGGAATTTCTATTTCCTTGTGCAAACTCTATTCAGAATGACTGCCAGGGTTGGGAAGACTAAGGTAAGAGATTACCTTAAACATCTAAATTGGAACAACCATTTCAGTAACGGGTGACAGATTGGAATAGTCGAGTAGAAAAAATTAAATAATCTTATCCCTCTCTCTCTTTCTCTCCCCCTCTCTCTCTCGCTCTTTGTCTCTCCCCCTCTCCCTCTCCCCCTCTCTCTTTCCCTCTCCCTCTCCCCCTCTCTCTTTCCCTCTCTCTCTTTCCCTCTCCCCCTCTCTCTCTCCCCCTCTCTCTCTCCCCCTCTCTCTACCGCACCTGATGTCTAAACCTCTGTATGCTCGGCTGACAACTGACATCTACGAACTATGAACATCTTGAAGAACGATCTGTCCTTAATGGTCATGTACTCTTTATAATCTCCACCCAGCAAAGCCAGAAGAGGACTGGGCTTTAGGATTCTTCCCAGGGTCCTGCCTTTCTAGGGACTTTTTTTCCCTAGCTACCATGCTTCTACATCTTATTGGCTGGGTTTTCTCTTCACAGTGTGAATTTAACTCTTGAATCAACAGTAGAAATATTACACTGGTAAGTGTGCTATGAAATGGACACATCTGTAGGCTTTCATACACGTCAGGAACCTTTTAGAATTCTGCAGAACCGTAGATGCCACGACAAGAACCCCCACGCTTCACTCAAAAGGTTATTTATCGGACCAGAGTTCTCCAAAGGAACTTTTAAAGGTGAAGAACCATTTTTTAAATAAACCTTTATTTAATTTATTTTTCTAGTGGAGGTGGAGTGCAGAGCTTGGAGCATGTCCAGCTTGATGATTATCCATACGGTTGTGTATCGCCAGCCAGGTTGGACACTGGCTTTACAGTACTGGGTAGTTGAGTCAGGTATTTGTGCTGTTAAACCCTAGAAATATAATTACTCAAATGGAAAAACAGACCAAGGCAAACGAATGAACACAATGTACATCCAGGGGTATAGATTCTCATGCTCATGCTCATACCTTCACTGCTCCTAGACAGGCACTCAGACCCAGACACATCAGGCAGCTGGAGCCAGCCATTTCCCAGACCAGGCCGAGGTGTTTTTTGATGTCCAACGGATAACGCTGCTGGCTGGGTCAAAATGTCAACATAAGCCCTCCCTCAGCCCCCGGCGTCTACTGACAACTGAGTAAACAACTCTAACGACGTCCATACTACTGGTTATCTAAACTGTGAGCTAGGGAGTAGGCCCACTGGTGCGAGCGCGCGCGCGCGTGTGCGTGCGTGCGTGCGTGCGTGCGTGCGTGCGTGCGTGCGTGTGTTGTAGTGTGTGTGTGTGTGTGTGTGTGTGCGTGCGTGTGTGTGTTGTAGTGTGTGTGTGTGTGTGTGTGTGTGTGTGTGTGTGTGTGTGTGTGTGTGTGTGTGTGTGTGTGTGAGGGGGATGAAATAGGTCAAAGGTGACCAGGAAGACCACCTCTAACCCTTGTTTTTCACTCGGCGGTTTTCTACTGAGCTTCTAGAGAAAGAATCATCATGCTGAATTAAACTGGCGGAGTCATGATTTGACATTAACAGAGCCCAAGTTATGGGGGGGGGAATGATCAGAAGTTGTAATTGGGAAAATCATTGCTTGCGTCCAGTGGGCCCGAGACAGTGGGTAACTCTACATCTGTAGCTGTTAGTCAGCAGTTGCCATTCACTGCAATGACAGGCCGGTGGCACACACATAAAGAAAATAACCGTTTTTATACGCTGGCGCTGCCACCCACATTGACCACATGGTAATATAAAACGGTGCCAAACTGCCATTAATACCAAGTCTCCGACAACCTCTGGCCTTGGTAATTAACATGAGCATGGTTTTATTATGGTACTCTGACTGCACAAACCTCCACATGGGGGAGCCAACAGGAGTGATGAGAAAAAGGGAAAAAGAGGGCCCCTCTCCTGGTGGAATCACTCCCCTCTCCTGGTGGAATCACCCCCCTCTCATGATGTAATCACCCCCTCTCCTGGTGGAATCACTCCCCTCTCCTGGTGGAATCACCCCCCTCTCCTGATGTAATCACCCCCTCTCCTGGTGTAATCACCCCCCTCTCCTGATGTAATCACCCCCCTTTTCATGATGTAATCACCCCCTCTCCTAATGTAATCACCCCCCTTTACTACTACAGCACATAGAAACACATTGAATAACACATTCCTAAATGGCAAAAAAACACAGTCAAAAAATACATCATTAGGATTAAGGTTAAGGTTTTGAAGTGTCTGTCCTATATCAATGATGTATAAGAAAGCTCAGGAAATATATATATATATATTTTTACACATATTTAACCCCTTATTTATGTTAAATTGGACACATATTTAACACCTTATTTTTGTTGGCACAAAACGCCCTCCATACTTCCATTCATTTGTATGGGTTACCTTTATATAAGTCCGGTGGGGCCAAACGGAGAACACCATCGTGTTCGTGAGAGTCTCACCTTTTCATAATAGTTTTGAGCGAAGTCAGCTCAGGATGACATCGTTAGTACTGGCACCAGTGTTTCCCCTATATGCATTTAGCAGCAGCTAATGTTGCATCGTGGCCACCACTGAAAAAAAATACGTATGTGTGTATATATATATATATATCCTACTATTCAAAGATTTGTGGTCACTTAGAAATGTCCTTGTTTTTGAAAGAAAAGTATATTTTTTGTCCATTAAAATAACATCAAATTGATCAGAAATACAGTGTAGACATTGTTAATGTTGTAAATGACTATTGTAGCTGGAAACGGCTGATTTTAACATGGAATATCTACCTAGGTGTACAGAGGCCCATTATCAGCAACCATCACTCCTGTGTTCCAATGGCACGTTGTGTTAGCTAATCCAAGTTTATCATTTTAAAAGGCTAATTGATCATTAGAAAACCCTTTTGCAATTATGTTAACACAGCTGAAAACTGTTGTTCTGATTAAAGAAGCAATAAAACTGGCTTTCTTTAGACTATTTGAGTATCTGGAGCATCAGCATCTGTGGGTTTGATTACAGGCTCAAAATGGCCAGAAACAAATAACTTTCTTCTGAAACTCGTCAGTCTATTCTTGTTCTGAGAAATGAAGGCTATTCCATGCGAGAAATTGCTGATAAACTGAAGATCTCGCACAACACTGTGTACTACTCCCTTCACAGAACAGCGCAAACCGGCTCTAACCAGAATAGAAAGAGGAGTGGGAGACCCTGGTGCACAACTGAGCTAGAGGACAAGTACATTACAGTGTCTAGTTTGAGAAATAGATGCCTCACAAGTCCTCAACTGGCAGCTTCATTAAATAGTACCCTCAAAACACCAGTCTCAGTGAAGAGGCGACTCCGGGATGCTGGCCTTCTAGGCAGAGTTGCAAAGAAAAAGCCATATATCAGACTGGCCAATCAAAAGAAAAGATTAAGATGGGCAAAATAACTCAGACACTGGACAGAGGAAGATTGGAAAAAAAACTGTTATGGACTGACGAATCTAAGTTTGAGGTGTTCGGATCACAAAGAAGAACATTCGCGAGACGCAGAAAAAATAAGAAAGATGATGGCGTGTATGACGCCATCTGTCAAGCATGGTGGAGGAAATGTGATGGTCTGGGGGTGCTTTGGTGGCGATAAAGTGGGAGATTTGTACAGGGTAAAAGGGATCTTGAAGGAAGGATATCACCTCATTTTGCAACGCCAAGCCATACCCTGTGGATGGTGCTTAATTGGAGCCAATTTCCTCCTACAACAGGACAATGACCCAAAGCACGGCTCCAAACTATGCAATAACTATTTAGGGAAGAAGCAGTCAGATGGTATTCTATAATGGAGTGGCCAGCACATTCACCGGATCTCAACCCTATTGAGCTGTTGTGGGAGCAGCTTGACCGTTTGGATGGTCAGAAGTTCCCATCAAGCCAATCCAACTTGTGGGAGGTGCTTCATGAATCATGAGGTTATGGCAAGAACAGCTCAAATAAGCAAAGAGAAACGACAGTCCTTCATTACTTTAAAACATGAAGGTCAGTAAATCTGGAAAATTTCAAGAAATTTTAAAGTTTCTTTCAAGTGCAGTCGCAAAAACCATCAAGCGCTTTGATGAAACTGGCTCTCATGAGGACCGCCACAGGAAAGGAAGACCCAGAGTTACCTCTGCTGCAGAGGATAAGTTAATTAGAGTTACCAGCCTCAGAAATTGCAGCCCAAATAAATTCTTCACAGAGTTCAAGTAACAGACACATTTCAACATCAACTGTTCAGAGGAGACTGCGTGAATCAGGACTTCATGGTTGAATTTCTGCAAAGAAACCACTATTAATGTGCTCCCGAGTGGCACAGCGGTCTAAGGCACTGCATCTCAGTGCAAGAGGCATCACTGCAGTCCCTGGTTCAAATACAGGCTGTATTACATCCGGCCGTGATTGGGAGTCCGATAGGGCGGTGCACAATTGGCCCAGTGTTGGCCGGGGTAGGCCGTCATTGTAAATAAGATTTTTTTTCTTACCTGCTTGCCTAGTTAAATAAAGGTTCAATTTAAATAACTAAAAAATAAAAGCACACCAATAAGAAGAAGAGACTTGCTTGGGCCAAGAAACACAATCAATGGACATTAGACCGGTGGAAATCTGTCCTTTGGTCTGATGAGTACAAATGTGAGATTTTTGGTTCCAACCGGAGTGTCTTGGTGAGACGCAGAGTAGGTGAACGGATGATCTCTGCATGTGTGGTTCCCACCGTGAAGCATGGAGGAGGAGGTGTGATGGTGTGGGGGTGCTTTGCTGGTGACACTGTCAGTGATTTATTTAGAATTCAAGGCACACTTAACCAGCATGGCTACCACAGCATTCTCCAGTGATACACCATCCCATCTGGTTTGCGCTTAGTGGAACTATCATTTGTTTTTCAACAGGACAATGACCCAAATCAATTCTCCAGGCTGTATAAGGGCTATTTGACCAAGAAGGAGAGTGATGGAGTGCTGCATCAGATGACCTGGCCTCCACAATCACCTGACCTCAACCCAATTGAGATGGTTTGGGATGAGTTGGACCGCAGAGTGAAGGAAAAGCAGCCAACAAGTGCTCAGCATATGTTGGAAAAACATTGAGAGAATGCCAAGAGTGTGCAAAGCTGTCATCAAGTCAAAGGGTTTGAAGAATCTAAAATATATTTAGATTTTTTTGGTTACTTCATAATTACATATGTGTTATTTCATAGTTTTGATGTCTTCACTATTATTCTACAATGTAGAACACTAAAAAATAAAGAAAAACCATTGAATGAGTAGGTGTCCAATCTTTTGACTGGTACCGTATACACACATATATATGTATAGATGTATGCACCGGGAAGACCTCATCCACTGCCCCCACCCCAGCCTGGTCAAAAGTAGGACCAGGCTGGGGTGGTCTAGGTCTAGGACCGATTTTAAAGCCAATATTAGTCTGAGGAACTCAAGTATAGGTTTTTAACTCATAACACAGAAGCAGACATCAATGGACCATGGTTTGATCACTACTAACTGCAGCATTACTAACTCCATCATCAATACTGCAATTTACTACAGCTACATTCTTTCTTTCATTGGTTTAGCCTGTTTTATCGTATCTATCGTATCGTATCTATGTAGGAAATAGAGTGCCGTTTGGGGCAAACACACAGTCAAATTGCCAGTGGCTGTCCGGTCACTCCCTCTACCTCCACCTCCACTCAGCCACAGTTTATAGCCCTCTAACCCGTCACTGCACTTAAATACGTTTTTCTTAGAGGGTTACTCTGTTACTCTATACAGGGTGATGGTGATATAACAGGCCAGGAAGTGAAAGACAATAACACCGCAGAAAACCAAACCACAGACCTGTCCATCTGTGTGCAGTATACAGGACAGTAACCACAGATTCCTATAATAAAACAGACAGCCGTGTCACAGTCGAAGGGTGAAGGTACCCAACCAATTGAGGAGCAAATTAAAGTCCAGAGGAGATCCAGCAACTCTTAGAGGACAGCGGAAGCTGACACATGGTGTCCGTCTACGGAGCCTGACCAGAAGACCGCTCCGTCTGTCCCTTCTGCGACGCCGTTGTTTTGGGTCGCCGGTGGGATCCGATCCATTGTCCTGGGTGGTGGATCAAACAGAGGATCCGCTTCGGGAAAGTCCTATTCCTGGTCGTAATGTTGGTAAGTTGACGTTGCTCTTGTATCCAATAGTTCCTCCCGGCTGTATGTAATAAGACTTAAGCTTTCCTGGGGTAACAGTGTAATACATTAAAAGAAAATATATACTGCATAGTTTCCTAAGAACGCGAAGCGAGACGGCCATCTCTGTCGGCACCGGATGTACAAGTGCTTTTCATGGTTTAATTAAAGTCAAACCAACCCGTTTCCAGCCCTTAGCCTTCATCAGGGTTTTTGTGTTGTCACACTCAGAATAAAAGGCACCAACTCTGGCACCAAAAAACGCTCTCTGGCCTGTTTCCATGGCTTACTGTGTGGATTGACATACCGAAGAGCCTATATAAAGACCAGCTGAAGCTCAGGACTGAGCCAACCACAACCTGTTGTTACAGTGTTTCTAGTCTGTAGTCGTTAATGACTTCAAGCCATGATTCCCTCAGTAACTGGGGGAAAGCTAAAAAGTCCATGTCATTTCTCCAACACAAACACACAACCTGAAAGCCTTGGTAAATAAGGGGGAGGAAAGGATTGACAGAGTGCTGTAATAAGCACTGTAACAGCAGTGTGAGACAGGGTGCTGTAATACACACTGTAACAGCAGTGTGAGACAGGGTGCTGTAATACACACTGTAACAGCAGTGTGAGACAGGGTGCTGTAATACACACTGTAACAGCAGTGTGAGACAGGGTGCTGTAATACACACTGTAACAGCAGTGTGAGACAGGGTGCTGTAATACACACTGTAACAGCAGTGTGAGACAGGGTGCTGTAATACACACTGTAACAGCAGTGTGAGACAGGGTGCTGTAATACACACTGTAACAGCAGTGTGAGACAGGGTGCTGTAATACACACTGTAACAGCAGCTGGTAATGACAAAGAGTTTCACGGAGAAAACAAATCTCTGATTTCATTCATTCGTTTAATTCATTAATTCTCCGCTTAGGTGTTATCTCTTCCAGAGAGAATAGAGTGGAATGTTTTAGCTTGAAAAGATGTACAACAACATCAAACATGCAGGCATTATCATCATCTATGGAAACAAGATGCACTCTCTGTCAGACCACGGAAAGACAGGTGAGACCAGCGAGATGTCTGTATGGTAAAACAGGTGAGACCAGTGAGGTGGCTGTATGGTAAAACAGGTGAGACCAGTGAGATGGCTGTATGGTAAAACAGGTGAGACCAGTGAGGTGGCTGTATGGTAAAACAGGTGAGACCAGCGAGGTGGCTGTATGGTAAAACAGGTGAGACCAGTGAGATGGCTGTATGGTAAAACAGGTGAGACCAGTGAGGTGGCTGTATGGTAAAACAGGTGAGACCAGCGAGGTGGCTGTATGGTAAAACAGGTGAGACCAGTGAGATGGCTGTATGGTAAAACAGGTGAGACCAGTGAGATGGCTGTATGGTAATGAAAGAGCACACCTTTAACTCAGGCTGAGTCCATTAAACAACAAACCCAGACAGAAATCTCTCACTCACCAGAGAGAGAACCTATTCCAAAGTTGAAAAGGTTAAACATTAAAACATCTCTTTCTATTCCTGTCATCCATGCTAGAGGGAGCAGGGAGGAATGTGTTCCCATTTTCTCTGGGTCTAACGATAACCTTTTAACATCTCTCATAGAGGAGAGAGAGAGAGAGAGAAATAGAGAGAAATAGAGTGAGAGAGAGTGAGAGAGAGTGAGAGATAGTGAGAGAGGGAGTGAGAGAGAGTGAGAGACAGAGAGTGAGAGAGAGAGTGTGAGAGAGTGAGAGAGAGTGTGAGAGAGAGAGTGAGAGTGTGAGAGAGAGTGAGTGAGTGAGTGAGTGAGTGAGTGAGTGAGTGAGTGAGTGAGTGAGTGAGTTTACGAATCAGGAATAGATAGGTTTAACACATGACTACTGTTCTTGTGAAATGCATGAACAAATTATAAGTCTCAAGACTCAAACTAAATGTCTTGGTGTCAATCATGGAGCTCTTTCATTGGTAACCAAATAACCTATTCCTGAGGGTAGATTTCCACCCACATGTCAAACATGCACGACACATCCATAAGAAGTAATCCAGGCTAAAGTAAGAAAATACCAAAGTGCTCACACATAACGTTCACAACTTTCCTCCATCGACTCAACATCTTCCCGAAACAAAACTTCAACAAACCTCGCCATCAAGACGAGGTCCTTCCTACAAGCCACCCCCCGAGCCATCAAGACGAGGTCCTTCCTACAAGCCACCCCCCCCGAGCCATCAAGACGAGGTCGTTCCTACAAGCCACCCCCCCCGAGCCATCAAGACGAGGTCCTTCCTACAAGCCACCCCCCCCGAGCCATCAAGACGAGGTCCTTCCTACAAGCCACCCCCCCCGAGCCATCAAGACGAGGTCGTTCCTACAAGCCACCCCCCCCGAGCCATCAAGACGAGGTCCTTCCTACAAGCCACCCCCCCGAGCCGCAGTTGTTTACGTCGGACAGCTTTTTAGATGTCTGCTATGCTACATGACGAACGGGAGGGTGTGAAGCCATTCCTTAAATAAACCGGGAGAGTTTGTCCCAAATGGCACCCTATTCCCTATATAGACGGGACTACATTTGACCAAAGGTCCATAGAGAATAGTGTGCCATTTGTGACGGAGACTTCAAGGAGTTCAGGGATTGGTTCAGGGATTACATCTCGCTGGCAGCTAGAGCTGTAGGTCCTCTCACACTGCCAAGCAAAAGCAAGGAGGAATTATGCCAGTTGAACACAAACCAGCTGAATTAACAGCACATCACATTGCATTTTAACGTCAGATTCCTTCTCAGAGTCTTTGCCATGTTATGTCTTAGCCTCTTATTTGATTTTTGTGGAAAACCAAAACAAACATAAACTCTACGTTTTCTAGCAGCAGCAGCACTAGTAGTTGTACTGATTGCAGATCCTCTAGGAGAGTTTTTATATCTAGAGACTCGCGGAAAAGGTTTTAGCTTAGTTTCCGATCTGTTTGTATTCTATAGTCAACTTCTATGGTTGTCACGGCAGTTGGCTAGATAGCATAAACAGATCTGGGACCAGGCTAGAATACCCCCAGGGTGGGTGGCTGGACTCTATCAGAAGACAAGCAGACAAGTCTGTAGGTCTGTTACTCCTCAGAACTCCTTAACTCATCGCTCTGTGTCCCTCCATTCCATCCCCTCTCTATCTCATCCCTCCATCCCATCCCCTGTCTAGCTCATCCCTGCATCCCATCCCTCTCTCTCATCCCTCCATCCCATCCCCTGTCTAGCTCATCCCTCCATCCGAATCCTATATCCTATCCCTTCACCCGTTCCCTCCATCTCACTATCCCTCTATCCTTCCCTCCATCCCATCACTCCTTCTCTCTATACCACCCCTCCCCCTTCTCTCTATACCACCCCTCCCTCCTCTCTATACCACTCCTCCCTCCTTCTCTCTCCACCACCCCTCTCTCCTCTCTATACCACCCCTCTCTCCTCTCTATACCACCCCTCCCTCCTCTCTATACCACCCCTCTCTCCTCTCTATACCACCCCTCCCTCCTCTCTATACCACCCCTCCCTCCTCTCTACACCACCCCTCTCTCCTCTCTATACCACCCCCCCTTCTATCTATACCACCCCTCCCTCCTCTCTATACCACCCCTCCCTCCTCTCTATACCACCCCTCCCTCCTCTCTATACCACCCCTCCTCCTCTCTATACCACCCCTCCTCCTCTCTATACCACCCCTCCCTCCTCTCTATACCACCCCTCTCACCTCTCTATACCACCCCTCCCTCCTCTCTATACCACCCCTCTCTCCTCTCTATACCACCCCTCTCTCCTCTCTATACCACCCCTCTCTCCTCTCTATACCACCCCTATCTCCTCTCTATACCACCCCTCTCTCCTCTCTATACCACCCCTCCCTCCTCTCTATACCACCCCTCCCTCCTCTCTATACCACCCCTCCCTCCTCTCTACCCCACCCCTCTCTCCTCTCTATACCACCCCCCCTTCTCTCTATTCCACCCCTCCCTCCTCTCTATACCACCCCTCCCTCCTCTCTATACCACCCCTCCCTCCTCTCTATACCACCCCTCCTCCTCTCTATACCACCCCTCCTCCTCTCTATACCACCCCTCCCTCCTCTCTATACCACCCCTCTCACCTCTCTATACCACCCCTCCCTCCTCTCTATACCACCCCTCTCTCCTCTCTATACCACCCCTCTCTCCTCTCTATACCACCCCTCTCTCCTCTCTATACCACCCCTATCTCCTCTCTATACCACCCCTCTATCCTCTCTATACCACCCCTCCCTCCTCTCTATACCACCTCTCCATCCCATCCTTCCTGAACGACCCTCTGAGCTCTGGAAAGAGGCATCGGCTTGCTTCCCAGAAAGCCTGTAAACATTCAACAACGTAAGTTACATAATGAAACAAACCCAGAGATCCATATGGGCCCAGGAAACTACTATCTGATGTTGAATTCAAAAACACATTTCATATTTTTCCCATTAGAACTTCACAGCATCAAGTCTAGAGTATACTTTGCATTTTCTACATTCTAATGTTTCAACGATTGTCCTAGCACAGGAAGACCAAATCCAACAAAACATGTGATCGTTAAAATGAAGAAAACTTTAAAATATATACAGTATATACAGTATATAATCCATCATCAGTCTTCAGGTTTGTCAGTAGCTTTCATGAACCATGTCCAAATCTCAGAAACATCTGGTACATGCTGTACCATACAATGCAGGGCTCCGAAGAAAGAAGCAATGTACCGTATATTAAATACACAGAAGTTGAGTATTAGCCTACTTGACTCCTTGACAGAAGTATATCAACAAAGTACACATCGAAACAGAAGTATACAGTGCCTTCACACACCTTGACTTTTTACACATTTTGTTGTGTTACAGTCTGAATTTATAATTTATTAATTAGAGATTATTTGTGTTACTGGCCTACACACAATACCCCATAATGTCCAAGTGGAATTATGTTTTTAGAAATGTTTACAAATTAATAAAAATATGAAAAGCTAGAAATGTCCTGAGTCAATAAGTATTCAACCTCTTAGTTATGACGATGCCTAAATAAGTTCAGGAGTGAAAATGTACTTAACAAGTCACATAATAAGTTGCATGGACTCACTCTGTGTGCAATAATAGTGTTAAACATGAGTTTTGAATGACTACCTCATCTCTGTACCCCACATATACAATTATATGTAAGGTCCCTCAGTCGAGCAGTGAATTTCAAACACAGGTTCAACCACAAAAACCAGGGAGGTTTTTCAATTCCTCACAAAGAAGGGTACCTACGGGTAAAAAAACAGACATTGAATATCCCTTTGAGCAAGATATGAATTACACTTTGGATGGTGCATCAATACATCCAGTCACTACAAAGATACAGGCGTCCTTCCTAACTCAGTTGCTGGAGAGGAAGGAAACCGCTCAGGGATTTCATGAGGCCAATGGTGACTTTAAAATAGTTACAGAGCTTCATGGCTGTGATAGGAGAAAACTGAGGATGGATCAACAACATTGTAGTTACTCCACAATACTAACCTAAATGACAGGGTGAAAAGAAGGAAACCTGTACAGAATATAAATATTCCAAAACATGCATCCTGTTTGCAACAAGGCAATAAAGTAATACTGCAAAAAATGTGGCAAAGCAATTCATGTTTTGTCCTGAATACAAAGTGTTATGATTGGGGCAAATCCAATACAACACATTACTGAGTACCACTCTCCATATTTTCACGCATAGTGGTGGCTGGATCATGTTATAGGTATGCTTGTAATTGTTAAGGACTGGGGAGTTTTTCAGGATAAAAAGAAGTGGAATAGCTCTAAGTACAGGCAAAATCCTAGAGGAATACCTGGTGCAGTCTGTTTTCCACCAGACACTGGGAGATGAATTCACCTTTCAGCAGGACAATAACCTAAAACACAAGGCCAAATCTACACTGGACATGCTTACCAAGAAGACCATGGATGTTCCTGAGTGGACGAGTTACAGTTTTGAAATAAATCTGCTTGAAAATCTATAGCAAGACCTGAATATGGTTGTCTAGCAATGATCGATTTGAAAGATCTTAAAGAATTTAGAAAATAATAATGGGGAAATTATGCAAAATCCAGGTGTGGAAAGCTCTTAGAGACTTACCCAGAAAGACTCACAGCTGCAATCACTGCCAAAGGTGATTCTACAAAGTATTAATTCAGGGGTGTGAATACTTATGTAAATGAGATAATTCTGTATTTCATTTTCAATAAATTTGCTAAAATATTTAAAAAAACATGTTTTTCACTTTGTCATTATGGGGTATTGTGAGTAGATGGGTGAGAAAATAAATCAATGTAATCCATTTTGAATTCAGGCTGTAACATAATAAACTGTGGAATAAGTCAAGGTGTGTGAATACTTTCTGAAGGCACTGTGTAATGGTCATGTTTTAAAACTAGTCTCAACTAGGCTACCTGGTTAAATAAAGGTGAAATAAAAGGATGAGGTCCTAGTATATAAACCTCACAGCTCCAAAACAGCAGACACAAACACTAGAAGGAGAGAGAGAAACTCAAAAAAAAACAAAAATATTCCAAATCAACTTTCAACTTTTGGTCGAGTAAGAGTTTTCTATGTAATAATCATCCTGTGTCTGTCCCCTCCAGGCACCCTTAGTTCTGTCCCCTCCAGGCACCCTTAGTTCTGTCCCCTCCAGGCACCCTTAGTTCTGTCCCCTCCAGGCACCCTTAGTTCTGTCCCCTCCAGGCACCCTTAGTTCTGTCCCCTCCGGGCACCCTTAGTTCTGTGTGTTTGTAGTTCTAAATGACAAGCTTCTCAGAACACTTCCTGTGGATGATAATCAGTTGAAGCTCTAGATATGTCATGTTCTCTCCTTTCATAGCGCTGAGGTATTTGTCGGTCAAATGAGAGTTGGCCCCGGGCGAAAACATAAACCCCTAATTCCAGGTGCACCAACCACGGCTCTGGGCTTCAGGGTTGAAGGTGACAGTTCAGGTGAGTTCAACTCTTTTCATAAATCACTGAGGATGTTGTGACAAGTTCCTACTACATAGTTGTATGAAACTCCGAACGTGGAAATTGAAACCCAGACCTCAAGCAGGAGAGGGTGAAAAGCAATGTAGACATGTGGAAAGGCATTTTTATATATATATATATATCAATTTTTTTATTTTAATTATTATTATTTATTTTTTTACCTTTATTTAACTAGGCAAGACAGTTAAGAACAAATTATTATTTACAATGACGGCCTACCCCGGATGACGCTTGGCCAATAGTGTGTCGCCCTGTGGGACTCCCAATCACGGCCGGATGTGATACAGCCTGGATTCGAACCAGGGACTGTAGTGAAGCCTCTAACACTGAGATGTAGTGCCTTAGACAGCTGTGCCACTCGGGAGCCCTACGAACTATAAACTATAGACTGTCAAGTCTGTGGGAAATCGCAACTTGCACTCTAATCTGGAAGTGTGCCACGTGGTTCCATTGGTTGATACATGCCACGTCTGCGCAGGCAAACGCAACACAACTCTATTAGCAGACGAGTCTCTCGTGCTCTGTCACTGTCTCTCCTGTTCTATGTGGTGGCCATGTTCACAGGGCTGTAGCCATCGAAACCGGACATTCCCAATAGTTTTATTTCTATGGTTACAGCACTAATGGTCTGGTTTTCTTTACTCCTCTTTCTGACATGTATACAGTCATGTGACCGGTCACACCAACAGTTGTAAAACACCATTTTAAAACACCAGTTTATAACACCAGTTTATGAGACAGAGGAGGACAGGAAATTCCAGCATGTTTGTTCTATACATTTTTCTTAAGCGTCTGTAAAATACTGAATGTTACAGTTAGGTTGTACAGTTAGGGTGTACAGTTAGGGTGTACAGTTAGGGTGTACAGTTAGGGCGTACAGTTAGGGTGTACAGTTAGGGCGTACAGTTAGGGTGTACAGTTAGGTTGCTCTAAAGACAAAAATGAAAGATATATACTTGAGGAGGTTGAAGTAGTGATGCCAGTAGAGATACAACCTCTGGCTCCCCTTAAATTATTTGTATTTTTTAAACTTGGCAAGTCAGTTAAGAACAAATTATTATTTACAATGACGGCCTACCCCGGCCAAACCCGGACGACGCTGGGCCAATTGTGCACCGCCCTATGGGACCCCCAATCACGGCCGGATGTGATACAGCCTGGATTCGAACCAGGGACTGTAGTGACACCTCTAACACTGAGATGTAGTGCCTTACACAGCTGTGCCACACGGGAGCCCTACAAACTATAAACTATAGACTGTCAAGTCTGTGGGAAATCGCAACTTGCACTCTTCTGGTTCTGCTGGTCCCCCTGGTTCTGCTGGTTCTCCTGGTTCTGCTGGTCCCCCTGGTTCTACTGGTCCCCCTGGTTCTACTGGCTCCCCTGGTTCTACTGGTCCCCCTGGTTCTACTGGCTCCCCTGGTTCTACTGGTCCCCCTGGTTCTACTGGCTCCCCTGTCTCCCCTGTCTCCCCTGGTCCCCCTGTCTCCCCTGGTCCCCCTGTCTCCCCTGGTTCTACTGGCTCCCCTGGTTCTACTGGTCTCCCCTGGTCCCACTGTCTCCCCTGGTTCTACTGGTCCCCCTGTCTCCCCTGTCTCCCCTGGTCCCCCTGTCTCCCCTGGTTCTACTGGCTCCCCTGTCTCCCCTGGTCCCCCTGTCTCCCCTGGTCCCCCTGGTTCTACTGTCTCCCCTGGTTCTACTGGCTCCCCTGGTTCTACTGGTCCCCCTGTCTCCCCCTGTCTCCCCTGGTTCTACTGGCTCCCCTGGTTCTACTGGTCCCCCTGGTCCCCCTGTCTCCCCTGGTTCTACTGGCTCCCCTGGTTCTACTGGTCCCCCTGTCTCCCCTGGTCCCCCTGTCTCACCTGGTCCCCCTGTCTCCCCTGGTTCTACTGGCTCCCCTGGTTCTACTGGTCCCCCTGTCTCCCCTGGTCCCCCTGTCCCCCTGTCTCCCCTGGTCCCCCTGTCTCCCCTGGTCCCCCTGTCTCCCCTGGTCCCCCTGTCTCCCCTGGTCCCTTTGGTTCTACTGTCTCCCCTGTCTCCCCTGGTCCCACTGTCTCCCCTGGTCCCCCTGTCTCCCCTGGTTCTACTGGCTCCCCTGTCTCCCCTGGTTCTACTGCTCCCCTGGTTCTACTGGTCCCCCTGGTTCTACTGTCTCCCCTGTCTCCCCTGGACCCCTGTCTCCCCTGGTTCTACTGGTGCCCCTGGTTCTACTGTCTCCCCTGTCTCCCCTGGTTCCCCTGGTTCTACTGGTCCCCCTGGTTCTCCTGTCTCCCCTGGTTCCCCTGGTCCCCCTGGTTCTACTGCTCCTCTGTCTCCCCTGGTCCCCCTGGTTCTACTGGTCCCCCTGGTTCTACTGGTCCCCCTGGTTCTACTGGCTCCCTTGGTCCAACTGGTTCCCCTGTCTCCCCTGGTTCCCCTGGCTCCCCTGGTTCCCCTGGTTCTACTGGTCCCCCTGGTTCTACTGGCTCCCTTGGTCCAACTGGTTCCCCTGTCTCCCCTGGTTCCCCTGGTCCCCCTGTCTCCCCTGGTTCCCCTGGTCTCCCCTGTCCTACTGGTCCCCCTGGTTCTACTGGCTCCCTTGGTCCAACTGGTTCCCCTGTCTCCCCTGGCTCCCCTGTCTCCCCTGGTTCCCCTGTCTCCCCTGGTTCCCCTGGCTCCCCTGTCTCCCCTGGTTCCCCTGGTTCTACTGGTTCCCCTGGTCCCCCTGGTTCTACTGGTTCCCCTGGTCCCCCTGGTTCTACTGGTTCCCCTGTCTCCCCTGGTTCTACTGGTCCCCCTGGTTCTCCTGTCTCCCCTGGTTCCCCTGGTCCTCCTGGTTCTACTGGTCCCCCTGGTTCTACTGCTCCCCTGGTTCCCCTGGTTCTACTGGTTCCCCTGGTCCACCTGGTTCTACTGGCTCCCTTGGTCCAACTGGTTCCCCTGGATCCCCTGTCTCCCCTGGTTCCCCTGGTTCCCCTGGTTCTACTGGTCCCCCTGGTTCTACTGGCTCCCTTGGTCCAACTGGTTCCCCTGTCTCCCCTGTCTCCCCTGGCTCCCCTGTCTCCCCTGGTCCTCCTGGTTCTACTGGTCCCCCTGGTTCTACTGCTCCCCTGGTTCCCCTGGTTCTACTGGTTCCCCTGGTTCCCCTGGTCCCCCTGGTTCTACTGGCTCCCTTGGTCCAACTGGTCCCCCTGGCTCCCCTGTCTCCCCTGGTTCCCCTGGTTCTACTGGTTCCCCTGGTCCCCCTGGTTCTACTGGTTCCCCTGGTCCCCCTGGTTATACTGGTTCCCCTGGTTCTACTGGTCCCCCTGGTTCTACTGGCTCCCTTGGTCCAACTGGTCCCCCTGGCTCCCCTGGTTCTACTGGTTCCCCTGGTCCCCCTGGTTCTACTGGTCCCCCTGGTTCTCCTGTCTCCCCTGGTTCCCCTGGTCCTCCTGGTTCTACTGGTCCCCCTGGTTCTACTGCTCCCCTGGTTCCCCTGGTTCTACTGGTTCCCCTGGTTCCCCTGGTCCCCCTGGTTCTACTGGCTCCCTTGGTCCAACTGATTCCCATGTACAGATTGTTGGTGTTTATCCCTATATAAATTCTATATGATATAAGTTAGGGATAAATGGATTACTGTTGAAATAATGGACAGCGTAGCGGGACGAGGCAGATCATTTTTCCAAGGTAGGTGTTTATCCCGCTTTTACCACAATTGCCAAAGAAAACAATATGAAAAGCACACATTTACCGGTATAAATATTTTTTTTCTTCAATATTTTATTTTTTATAAGTAAATTCATAGTTTCTTACTCGTTCGTTTGATTAGTTTGATATTTATCGACCGCGACCCAATCGTTTCTTCTTCGTGTTCCATTGCCATGTTCGTTGGCAACGTTTGTATACTTTGTTTACTAGCCAGCTAGCTACAGCTAACACAGTCACGACTGCTGCAGCCAGAATAACAGCAAAGTAGCTGTTTTCTATTGACGTTCATTTGGATACATTACTATGAGTTGATGATGTCTGATTCTGCCTCCTGGCATAGCTAGAAAAGTTGGCCTTCTCGTCAGCACACTGGACACTGTTCATTACGAAGGAGCACCGCACATCAAAACACTAGGCTAGAAGCTAGCTAAATAGTTTCTTGCTAGGAAACCTGCCAACATGACAACCGAACATATCAGTTGCTGAAAACAGCTTGTCAAACTAGAAACATGAGGGAGGATTTGAGAGCATAGCCCCACTAAACTAGAAACATGAGGGAGGATTTGAGAGCATAGCCCCACTAAACTAGAAACATGAGGGAGGATTTGAGAGCGTAGCCCCACTAAACTAGAAACATGAGGGAGGATTTGAGAGCATAGCCCCACTAAACTAGAAACATGAGGGAGGATTTGAGAGCATAGCCCCACTAAACTAGAAACATGAGGGAGGATTTGAGAGCATAGCCCCACTAAACTAGAAACATGAGGGAGGATTTGAGAGCATAGCCCCACTAAACTAGAAACATGAGGGAGGATTTGAGAGCGTAGCCCCACTAAACTAGAAACATGAGGGAGGATTTGAGAGCATAGCCCCACTAAACTAGAAACATGAGGGAGGATTTGAGAGCATAGCCCCACTAAACTAGAAACATGAGGGAGGATTTGAGAGCATAGCCCCACTAAACTAGAAACATGAGGGAGGATTTGAGAGCGTAGCCCCACTAAAGTAGAAACATGAGGGAGGATTTGAGAGCGTAGCCCCACTAAAGTAGAAACATGAGGGAGGATTTGAGAGCGTAGCCCCACTAAAGTAGAAACATGAGGGAGGATTTGAGAGCATAGCCCCACTAAAGTAGAAACACGAGGGAGGATTTGAGAGCGTAGCCCCACTAAAGTAGAAACATGAGGGAGGATTTGAGAGCATAGCCCCACTAAAGTAGAAACATGAGGGAGGATTTGAGAGCGTAGTGATACTAAACTAGAAACATGAGGGAGGATTTGACAGCATAGCCCCACTAAACTAGAAACACGAGGGAGGATTTGAGAGCATAGCCCCACTAAAGTAGAAACATGAGGGAGGATTTGACAGCATAGCCCCACTAAACTAGAAACATGAGGGAGGATTTGAGAGCGTAGCCCCACTAAACTAGAAACATGAGGGAGGATTTGAGAGCATAGCCCCACTAAAGTAGAAACATGAGGGAGGATTTGACAGCATAGCCCCACTAAACTAGAAACATGAGGGAGGATTTGAGAGCATAGCCCCACTAAAGTAGAAACATGAGGGAGGATTTGACAGCATAGCCCCACTAAACTAGAAACATGAGGGAGGATTTGAGAGCGTAGCCCCACTAAACTAGAAACATGAGGGAGGATTTGAGAGCGTAGCCCCACTAAAGTAGAAACATGAGGGAGGATTTGACAGCATAGCCCCACTAAACTAGAAACATGAGGGAGGATTTGAGAGCGTAGCCCCACTAAACTAGAAACATGAGGGAGGATTTGAGAGCGTAGCCCCACTAAACTAGAAACATGAGGGAGGATTTGAGAGCGTAGCCCGACTAAACTAGAAACATGAGGGAGGATTTGAGAGCATAGCCCCACTAAATTAGAAACATGAGGGAGGATTTGAGAGCATAGCCCCACTAAACTAGAAACATGAGGGAGGATTTGACAGCATAGCACCACTAAACTAGAAACATGAGGGAGGATTTGAGAGCGTAGCCCCACTAAACTAGAAACACGAGGGAGGATTTGAGAGCATAGCCCGACTAAACTAGAAACATGAGGGAGGATTTGAGAGCGTAGCCCCACTAAAGTAGAAACATGAGGGAGGATTTGAGAGCGTAGCCCCACTAAACTAGAAACACGAGGGAGGATTTGAGAGCGTAGCCCCACTAAAGTAGAAACATGAGGGAGGATTTGAGAGCGTAGCCCCACTAAACTAGAAACATGAGGGAGGATTTGAGAGCGTAGCCCCACTAAACTAGAAATATGAGGGAGAATTTGAGAGCATAGCCCCACTAAACTAGAAACATGAGGGAGGATTTGAGAGCATAGCCCCACTAAACTAGAAACATGAGGGAGGATTTGAGAGCGTAGCCCCACTAAAGTAGAAACATGAGGGAGGATTTGAGAGCATAGCCCCACTAAACTAGAAACATGAGGGAGGATTTGAGAGCATAGTAACACTAAACTAGAAACATGAGGGAGGATTTGACAGCATAGTGATACTAAACTAGAAACATGAGGGAGGATTTGAGAGCGTAGTGATACTAAACTAGAAACATGAGGGAGGATTTGAGAGCATAGCCCCACTAAACTAGAAATATGAGGGAGGATTTGAGAGCGTAGCCCCACTAAACTAGAAATATGAGGGAGGATTTGAGAGCATAGTAACACTAAACTAGAAACATGAGGGAGGATTTGAGAGCATAGCCCCACTAAACTAGAAATATGAGGGAGGATTTGAGAGCGTAGCCCCACTAAACTAGAAATATGAGGGAGGATTTGAGAGCATAGCCCCACTAAACTAGAAACATGAGGGAGGATTTGAGAGCATAGCCCCACTAAAGTAGAAACATGAGGGAGGATTTGAGAGCATAGTAACACTAAACTAGAAACACGAGGGAGGATTTGAGATCGTAGCCCCACTAAACTAGAAACATGAGGGAGGATTTGAGAGCATAGCCCCACTAAAGTAGAAACATGAGGGAGGATTTGAGAGCGTAGCCCCACTAAATTAGAAACATGAGGGAGGATTTGAGAGCGTAGCCCCACTAAAGTAGAAACATGAGGGAGGATTTGAGAGCGTAGTGATACTAAACTAGAAACATGAGGGAGGATTTGAGAGCATAGCCCCACTAAAGTAGAAACATGAGGGAGGGTTTGAGAGCGTAGCCCCACTAAAGTAGAAACATGAGGGAGGATTTGAGAGCGTAGCCCCACTACACTAGAAACACGAGGGAGGATTTGAGAGCGTAGCCCCACTAAACTAGAAACATGAGGGAGGATTTGAGAGCGTAGCCCCACTAAACTAGAAACATGAGGGAGGATTTGAGAGCGTAGCCCCACTAAACTAGAAACATGAGGGAGGATTTGAGAGCGTAGCCCCACTAAACTAGAAACATGAGGGAGGATTTGAGAGCGTAGCCCCACTAAACTAGAAACATGAGGGAGGATTTGAGAGCGTAGCCCCACTAAACTAGAAACATGAGGGAGGATTTGAGAGCGTAGCCCCACTAAACTAGAAACACGAGGGAGGATTTGAGAGCGTAGCCCCACTAAACTAGAAACATGAGGGAGGATTTGAGAGCATAGCCCCACTAAACCAGAAACATGAGGGAGGATTTGAGAGCGTAGCCCCACTAAACTAGAAACATGAGGGAGGATTTGAGAGCATAGCCCCACTTGTGTCATGACTAGTAGGAACTAGAACAATTCATGCTCATCACAACATTAGGTCATCAGATGCTCAAAAAGAAATATGTCTCTGCAAAAACAAATCAATTTTAGCTAATTAGCTAGCAAAGTTTTGCCTTGTTGGACTTGCATTTACAATATATTACATTTTTGGTTTGTGGGGTTGTTGGTTTAGCTTTCTGTAACTTTGTAGTAAGTACGGTCTACATGTGTACGTACTTAGTGCGTCATGATTGCAAGTTGTCCGATATCTTTTTCAACTGTCCCATTATCTGGTTTTAATGTCCATTCTAGAATGCCCTTCTAGCCAATCAGAAACGAGTATTTAACAATGCTGTGGCATAAATTCTATGTATTGAACACAGTGCAATACCAAACAAGATATTAATTCATGTGAATTCTACATACAGGATAACCAATTTGTTACATAAGCTTCTTGTCAAAAATATAAAAAGCTCCAATCCATTCCACAAGTGTTAACTGTTGAGAAAAACATGATTGGCAAACATAAATACATTGAATTGGAATCTAATTTAACAAAGACATTTAATTTGAATTAAACAAGGACAACAAAAAAAATGTATTATCTCATTTACTAATGAACTAAACAACAACTAGAGAACATCAGGTCTGCCGTTCACCATACATCTGGCTTTTGACAGCCCCTGCCAGCGCTGCTTATCTAAATTAATTCAATCAACTTTAAATGATTCATTAAATTCATATGGAATTACATTAAAGTCAAAGCAGTTTATGAGAGAAGGTAAATCAGGACTACAAAGCTGTAGTTTTCTGGTTGAATAATATTCAGTATGTAGCTAAGTGTTACGGCTCTCGTTGGTGGTAGGAACAGTTGACCAAAGAGCAGGATGTGGTTACGGCGCTCGTTGGTGGTAGGAACAGTGGACCAAAGCTCAGCGTGGAAAGTGTTCATGATTCTTTTTTTCCCCAAAAACACTCAAACAAAATAACAAACGTGAAAACGAAAGCGCACAGTTCTGTCAGGCAGAAACACTAAACACAAAACAAGATCCCAACAAAACCCAAAAGGAAAATGACAACTTATGTATGATCCCCAATCAGAGACAACGATAGACAGCTGCCTCTGATTGGGAAACACACACACACACGGCAAAAAACAAAGAAATAGAAAACATAGACTTTCCCACCCGAGTCACACCTTGACCTAACCAAATATAGAAAACAATAAGGAACTCTAAGGTCAGGGCGTGACACTAAGAGATAATTGCAAGTACAAAGTTCCTTATATTATTAAAATTATTAAAATCATAACCTGAGGCACTATAAGTGCTTCTCTCAGAGATATTCAGTTATTTAACTGGACCCAGTTCAAACTGACACACAGCTTAGTATACCTTCATTTCAACATGTCTTTATTTCTGCATACTTTACATAGCTGAACGGTATTTGGATTTATTGCCAGCTAGTTAAATGTATTCTACAACAAGCTACAATCCAGTAACCCCTATAGTCCCCGGGCTATAGCCAGGGGTTAGCGCCAGGGGAACCAGGGATTAGAGCCAGGGGAACCAGGGGTTAGAGCCAGGGGAACCAGGGGTTAGAGCCAGGGGAACCAGGGGTTAGAGCCAGGGGAACCGGGGGTTAGAGCCAGGGGAACCAGGGATTAGAGCCAGGGGAACCAGGGGTTAGAGCCAGGGGAACCAGGGGTTAGAGCCAGGGGAACCGGGGGTTAGAACCAGGGGAACCAGGGGTTAGCGCCAGGGGAACCAGGGGTTAGAGCCAGGGGAACCAGGGGTTAGAGCCAGGGGAACAAGGGGTTAGCGCCAGGGGTTAGAGCCAGGGGAACCAGGGGAACCAGGGGTTAGAGCCAGGGGAACCAGGGGTTAGAGCCAGGGGAACCAGGGGAACCAGGGGTTAGAGCCAGGGGAACCAGGGGTTAGAGCCAGGGGAACCAGGGGTTAGAGCCAGGGGTTAGAGCCAGGGGAACCAGGGGTTAGAGCCAGGGTAACCAGGGGTTAGAGCCAGGGTAACCAGGGGTTAGAGCCAGGGGTTAGAGCCAGGGGTTAGAGCCAGGGGTTAGAGCCAGGGGAACCAGGGGTTAGAGCCAGGGGAACCAGGGGTTAGAGCCAGGGGAACCAGGGGTTAGCGCCAGGGGAACCAGGGGTTAGAGCCAGGGGAACCAGGGGTTAGAGCCAGGGGAACCAGGGGTTAGAGCCAGGGGAACCAGGGGTTAGAGCCAGGGGAACCAGGGGTTAGAGCCAGGGGAACCAGGGGTTAGAGCCAGGGGAACCGGGGGTTAGAGCCAGGGGAACCAGGGGTTAGAGCCAGGGGAACCAGGGGTTAGAGCCAGGGGAACCAGGGGTTAGAGCCAGGGGTTAGAGCCAGGGGAACCAGGGGTTAGAGCCAGGGGAACCAGGGGTTAGAGCCAGGGGAACCAGGGGTTAGAGCCAGGGGAACCAGGGGTTAGAGCCAGGGGAACCAGGGGTTAGAGCCAGGGGAACCAGGGGTTAGAGCCAGGGGAACCAGGGGTTAGAGCCAGGGGAACCAGGGGTTAGAGCCAGGGTAACCAGGGGTTAGAGCCAGGGGAACCAGGGGTTAGCGCCAGGGGAACCAGGGGTTAGAGCCAGGGGTTAGAGCCAGGGGTTAGAACCAGGGGAGCCAGGGGAACCAGGGGTTAGAGCCAGGGGAACCAGGGGTTAGAGCCAGGGGTTAGAGCCAGGGGTTAGAGCCAGGGGTTCGAGCCAGGGGTTAGAGCCAGGGGTTAGAGCCAGGGGAACCAGGGGTTAAAGCCAGGGGAACCAGGGGTTAGAGCCAGGGGAACCAGGGGTTAGAGCCAGGGGAACCAGGGGTTAGCGCCAGGGGTTAGAGCCAGGGGAACCAGGGGTTAGAGCCAGGGGTTAGAGCCAGGGGTTAGAGCCAGGGGAACCAGGGGTTAGAACCAGGGGTTAGAGCCAGGGGAGCCAGGGGAACCAGGGGTTAGAGCCAGGGGTTAGAGCCAGGGGAGCCAGGGTTAGAGCCAGGGGAACCAGGGGTTAGAACCAGGGGTTAGAGCCAGGGGAGCCAGGGGTTAGAGCCAGGGGTTAGAGCCAGGGGTTAGAGCCAGGGGTTAGAGCCAGGGGAGCCAGGGGTTAGAGCCAGGGGAACCAGGGGTTAGAGCCAGGGGAACCAGGGGTTAAAGCCAGGGGAACCAGGGGTTAGAGCCAGGGGAACCAGGGGTTAGAGCCAGGGGTTAGAGCCAGGGGAACCAGGGGTTAGCGCCAGGGGTTAGAGCCAGGGGAGCCAGGGGTTAGAGCCAGGGGAGCCAGGGGTTAGAGCCAGGGGAACCAGGGGTTAGAACCAGGGGTTAGAGCCAGGGGAACCAGGGGTTAGAGCCAGGGGAACCAGGGGTTAGAACCAGGGGTTAGAGCCAGGGGAACCAGGGGTTAGAGCCAGGGGTTAGAGCCAGGGGAACCAGGGGTTAGAGCCAGGGGTTAGAGCCAGGGGAACCAGGGGTTAGCCCCAGGGGAACCAGGGGTTAGAGCCAGGGGAGCCAGGGGTTAGAGCCAGGGGAACCAGGGGTTAGAGCCAGGGGAACCAGGGGTTAGAGCCAGGGGAACCAGGGGTTAGAACCAGGGGTTAGAGCCAGGGGAGCCAGGGGAACCAGGGGTTAGAGCCAGGGGAACCAGGGGTTAGAGCCAGGGGAACCAGGGGTTAGAGCCAGGGGTTAGAGCCAGGGGTTAGAGCCAGGGGTTAGAGCCAGGGGAACCAGGGGTTAGAGCCAGGGGTTAGAGCCAGGGGTTAGAGCCAGGGGTTAGAGCCAGGGGAACCAGGGGTTCAAGCCAGGGGAACCAGGGGTTAGAGCCAGGGGAACCAGGGGTTAGAGCCAGGGGAACCAGGGGTTAGAGCCAGGGGAACCAGGGGTTAGAGCCAGGGGAACCAGGGGTTAGAGCCAGGGGAACCAGGGGTTAGAGCCAGGGGAACCAGGGGTTAGAACCAGGGGTTAGAGCCAGGGGAACCAGGGGTTAGAGCCAGGGGAACCAGGGGTTAGAGCCAGGGGTTAGAGCCAGGGGTTAGAGCCAGGGGTTAGAGCCAGGGGAACCAGGGGTTAGAGCCAGGGGAACCAGGGGTTAGAGCCAGGGGAACCAAGGGTTAGAGCCAGGGGAACCGGGGGTTAGAGCCAGGGGAACCAGGGGTTAGAGCCAGGGGAACCAGGGGTTAGAGCCAGGGGAACCAGGGGTTAGAGCCAGGGGAACCAGGGGTTAGAGCCAGTGGAACCAGGGGTTAGAGCCAGGGGAACCAGGGGTTAGAGCCAGGGGAACCAGGGGTTAGAGCCAGGGGTTAGAGCCAGGGGTTAGAGCCAGGGGAACCAGGGGTTAGCGCCAGGGGAACCAGGGGTTAGCGCCAGGGGTTAGAGCCAGGGGTTAGCCCCAGGGGAACCAGGGGTTAGAGCCAGGGGAACCGGGGGTTAGAGCCAGGGGAACCGGGGGTTAGAGCCAGGGGAGCCAGGGGAACCAGGGGTTAGAGCCAGGGGTTAGAGCCAGGGGAACCAGGGGTTAGAGCCAGGGGAACCAGGGGTTAGAGCCAGGGGAACCAGGGGTTAGAGCTCAGGGACTATAGGAGATGATCGTGGACTATAGGAAAAGGAGGGCCAAACAAGCCTCCATTAACATCTATGAGGCTGTAGTGGAGCGTGTCGAGAGTTTCAAGTTCCTTGGTGTCCACATCACCGACAAACTAACATGGTCCAAACACACCAAGACAGTCGTGAAGAGGGCACAACATCACCTTATCCTCCTCTGGAGACTGAAAAGATTTGGCATGGGTCCCCAGATCCTCAAAAAGTTCTACAGCTGCACCATCGAGAGCATCCTGACCGGTTGCATCACCGCCTGGTATGGCAACTGCTTGGCATCTGACTGTAAGGCGCTACAGAGGGTGGTGCATACGGCCCAGTACATGGCTGGGGCCGAGCTTCCTGCCATCCAGGACCTATATACTAGGCGGTGTCAGAGGAAGCCCCAAAAATTGTCAAAGACTCCAGACTGTTCTCTCTGCTACCACACGGCAAGCGGTACCGGAGCGCCAAGTCTAGGACCAAAAGTGTCCTTAACAGCTTCTACCCCCAAGCCATCAGACTGCTGAACAATTAATAAAATGGCCACCCGGACTATTTACATTGAACCCCCCCCTTTGTTTTTTCCACTGCTGCTACTCGCTGTTTATTATCTATGCATCGTCACTTTACAAAATTACCTCAACTAACCGGTGCCCCCGCACATTGACTCTGTACCTGTACCCCCTATATATAGCCTCCACATTGACTCTGTACCGGTACCCCCTGTATATAGTCTCCACATTGACTCTGTACCGGTACCCCCTGTATATAGCCTCCACATTGACTCTGTACCGGTACCCCCTGTATATAGCCTCCACATTGACTCTGTACCGGTACCCCCTGTATATAGCCTCCACATTGACTCTGTACCGGTACCCCCTGTATATAGCCTCCACATTGACTCTGTACCGGTACCCCCTATATATAGCCTCCACATTGACTCTGTACCGGTACCCCCTGTATATAGCCTCCACATTGACTCTGTACCGGTACCCCCTGTATATATCCTCCACATTGACTCTGTACCGGTACCCCCTGTATATAGCCTCCACATTGACTCTGTACCGGTACCACCTGTATATAGCCTCCACATTGACTCTGTACCGGTACCCCCTGTATATAGCCTCCACATTGACTCTGTACCGGTACCACCTGTATATAGCCTCCACATTGACTCTGTACCGGTACCCCCTGTATATAGCCTCCACATTGACTCTGTACCGGTACCCCCTGTATATAGCCTCCACATTGACTCTGTACCGGTACCACCTGTATATAGCCTCCACATTGACTCTGTACCGGTACCCCCTGTATATAGCCTCCACATTGACTCTGTACCGGTACCCCCTGTATATAGCCTCCACATTGACTCTGTACCGGTACCCCCTGTATATAGCCTCCACATTGACTCTGTACCGGTACCACCTGTATATAGCCTCCACATTGACTCTGTACCGTAACACCCTGTATATAGCCTCCACATTGACTCTGTACCGGTACCCCCTGTATATAGCCTCCACATTGACTCTGTACCGGTACCCCCTGTATATAGACTCGTTATTGTTATTTAATTTTCTTGTGTTACTTTTTTTTTTTTTTTTTTTTTTACTTTAGTTTATTTAGTGAATATTTTCTTAACTCTATTTCTTGAACTGCATTGCTGTTTATGGGCTTGTAAATAAGCATTTCACTGTAAGGTCAACACCTGTTATATTTGGCGCGTGTGACAAATACAATTTGATTTGATTAGGTGGCCATGATGGTATGAGGGCCAGATTGTGAATTAATCCAGGACAACGTGGTTAACACCCCTACTCTTATGATAAGTGCCATGGACTCTTTAGTGACCACAGAGAGTCAGGAAACCCATTTAACGCCCCATCCGAAAGATGGCAGCCTACAAAGTCGTAACTAAATGATCTGCATCCAACTGTCATTCTACAGACGTAACTAAATGATCTGCATCCAACTGTCATTCTACAGACGTAACTAAATGGGCTGCAACCAACTGTCATTCTACAGACGTAACTAAATGATCTGCATCCAACTGTCATTCTACAGACGTAACTAAATGATCTGCATCCAACTGTCATTCTACAGACGTAACTAAATGATCTACATCCAACTGTCATTCTACAGACGTAACTAAATGATCTGCATCCAACTGTCATTCTACAGACGTAACTAAATGATCTGCATCCAACTGTCATTCTACAGACGTAACTAAATGGGGCTCCAAGATACAACGCTCTGAAACCAAAACAACATTAGGGCATATTTCTCACACCACTGACTGAGATAAACACACGCCAGAGTCCACATGATTCACTCAGGCAGAGAGCCACAAGCCAAGCACTCTTTTTTTTGTGTCCCAAATGGCACCCCTATTCCCTTCATAGTGCACTACTTTGCACCAGGGCCCATAGGGCACTAGGTAGGGAATAGGGTGCCATTTTGGGTCTTGGCCGTTGTCTCTGGCTGTAAACATAATTCGGTGTGGCTCTTGTTTTCCAAATGTTCCTGATGACATTTACATAAGTTATAGTAGACATGTATTTGTTAGGTTCAACTGAACAACAACAAGATGATCGCGTCAGATTATTTTTTTTAAAGGGCAAGGTTCAACTCTCAGTAGCAACTGGAGAAGGCACAGTTCATGGTGACTAATAAAAAAAAAGCTTTTAAAATTCTCAGTGTACTTTAAACAACGTGTTAAAATACCCTCTGTCAGCCAGGGCTGCAGATGGTCTCAAAATAGGACTGACTTTAGTGCTGGTGTGGTTGATTTCTCTATGTTACAAGACAAGGTGGACAAGCGATGAGGGTCTCATAAGGCCTGTTCCTACAGCTGATGTTCTTGAGCAGTGAAGAGCCTTGAGGGGCCTCTGCTTCGTAATGAAGGGGTCCATTGTGGCCCTGTGGACCCTCCAAGACCCTGTTCTTAACCTTGACTCTCACTTTACTTCTCACCCTCTCCTCTGGGGAGTCATTAGGTACAGATCCCCTCCCGCTCTCTCTCTCTCTCTCTTCCCTCCTCTCTCCTCCCTCTCTCTCTCCATCTCTTTCCCTCACTCTCTCCATCTCTCCCCCTCTCACAATCTCTCTCACCCCTCTACATCTCTCTGTTCCCCCTGTTTCTTTCTCCCTATCTCCCCTCCCTCTATCTCTCTTTCTCACTCTACTTCACACACTCCCGGCGAAACAGTGATAGGGAGGGACTTGCCTGCAGTCTGAGGGGTGCCTCTGTCTCTTCATCTCTCTCTGAGTCAAAGGGGTAGTGCCTCTTAGCAGCCTCCTGGGCTGAACGGAACAAGCAGATCAGTTTCACTCACCTTAGTGGACAAGACCCTTGTAAATAACCCTCTGGGACAGGGGGGTAACTAAATGTAGTCCTTGTTAGACGTGCAAAGCCAGCGGCCCGACAGGCAGACCTATTAGTCCGTCTCTGCTTTCACTCCCAGACTTCCTGTAGGCTCCACGCTCACCAGACTGTGAAGACCTCGAAGGCCTAGCCCCTTGCTACTCTACATTCTTCACAGAAACAGAGTGTCGTTCAATTCAACACAACATGGGTAGGGTTAATAAACAGCCATGTGTAAATGTTCAACAACAGCAAAAAAAACATTACGGAACTAAAACGTATGGAAACCATATATTTTCATCCTCAACTCTTATCTAAGATCCATTAACACAACACCTCTAATGCTTCATCATACTCAAGAGTTAGGGCTAATCATTCCATCAACTAATGCATCAATCTGAGGTGTGGACAGCCCAGAAGATCTGAAAAAAGGGCCTCATTCCATCACCAACAAAACTCCTGATCCATCAAGACTCCATTAAGTCAGACATATACCATGTTTGGTATTTGTGACTCATTTCAGGAAACTAGGCATATGTCACGCATCACTACTTAATTTTTTGGGCAGAAATGCATTATGGAATATGTGAATTTTCATGTGCTTTAATAACAAACTTCTATTCCATCTGTAAATATGAAATACATTTGTTAAATTACGAGCCTAGTTGGTTTAGCCATGGAAAAAGTCAGCAACCTTGCCGCTAGCCATGATTGGCTGAGATAATGAGTGGGCTGGACATGCCGAGAGATGAGTTCGGATTGGTCTGCCATGTAGCAGGCTTCTGTCTATAACATGAGCTGGTCAGTAAGTGTTGATAATACTTTATAACGCTGCTTTGTTGAAAGAAATCACACAGTAGAACTGCATCAGTGTTGCTCTCCACTTTCTGGAGGACCGAGATTTGAAATCAGTGGAATTATTATAGCTAAGGAGATGGAGAAGGTTCTGGTGTTTGACTGCAAATATGCAGACAGAGTCGAAAAGAGAACACACACATGTTGTAGAAAACTCCTGTCTCCGGATTACATCTTCAAACTAAGGGCAACCACCGTGACAGAGAGGAAGAAGCGTCCATCCTTGTATACGGGTAAGAGAGTCTAGCTAGCTACATTTTCAGATATTACACGTTTCTACTTTTGTCAGAAAGCCATTTTCATTTCAAGTTAAAGTGTACTGTTAGCTAGCTAGCTAACGTTAGCTGGTTGGCTCGCTAGCTAACATTACGTGTATGATCTGTGTAGTAATATGATTTATATCTCAGAGCCATTTGCATTGCTAGTTATAGCCTAATATTAGCTAGCTAACATTGAACCTGGTTGGTTAGCTATCTGCAGATTTATGCAGGGTAGTAACGTTATGAGTTGAGATTATGGTTCGTTGTTTAGATAGCAAGCTACATGTGTAAACAAAAGACTCCACTATGCAAGTAACTATTTCAATAGAATGTTTATGTAGCTGGTACATTCGCTCTGGCTATCTACTCCGATTTCAGAGCTCATCTGAGTGTGCCAGAGCACAGAATAACTGACAAATTTACATACGCTCAACACCCGTTGAATATGGTTTGATACCGCCCGGGATCGAACCAGGGTCTGTAGTGATGCCTCTAGCACTAAGATGCAGTGCTTTAGACCACTGCGCCACTCGGGAGCAGTGTTCTCAGGGACATTTTCTCAAAAGTGAGGTTACAAGTTTATTAACTTTCAAAGCAGAATTACTTTCCCATTGTTCCTCAACTGTAGTGTATGATATAACATTTTCTTGCTCTGAGTCTTTTATCCAATGTAAAAAACACAATTACAAATTTCTATTACATGAGACCGAATCGAGCCGGTCGGTCACATTTTATTAGGATCCCCATTAGCTGTTGCAAAAGCAGCAGCTTCTCTTCCTGGGGTCCACACAAAACATGAAACATGACATAATACAGAACATTAATAGACAAGAACAGCTCAAGGACAAAACTACATAAAAAAAATATCAAAAGGCACACGTAGCCAACATATCAATACATCCACACAAACTATCTGGGTCAAATAGGGGAGAGGCGTTGTGCCGTGAGGTGTTGCTTTATCTGTTTGTTTAAACCAGGTTTGCTGTTCATTTGAGCAATATGAGATGTAATTGAGTTCCATGCAATAATATTATTTATTATTAATATTAATATTTTATTAATAATATATAATACTGTACACTTTCTTTAATATGTTCTGGATTTGGGGACTGTGAAAAGACCCCTGGTGGCACGTCTGGTGGGGTAAGTCTGTGTCAGAGCTGTGTGTAAGTTGATTATGCAAACAAAAGTCGGGAGCTCTCCTCCTGTTTCTAGTAAAACTAGTACAGTAGTCTAAACAAAGCAAAGACAAATAAAGGTGGAATTCCAAGATTTGAGTTGATTTACCATGGACTTAATTTTTTTGATAATGTTTTGATAAGTCAGTCTACTACCAGTTGAAGTCGGAAGTTTACATACACTTAGGTTGGAATCATTAAAACTCGTTTTTCAACCACTCCACAAATGGCTTGTTAACATTTTTACATTTACATTTTAGTCATTTAGCAGACGCTCTTATCCAGAGCGACTTACAGTAGAGTGCATACATTTGATTACATTTTACATACTGAGACAAGGATATCCCTACCGGCCAAACCCTCTCTAACTCGGACGACGCTATGCCAATTGTGCGTCGCCCCACGGACCTCCCGGTTGCGGCCGGCTGCGACAGAGCCTGGGCGTGAACCCAGAGACTCTGGTGGCGCAGCTAGCACTGCGATGCAGTGCCCTAGACCACTGCGCCACCCGGGAGACACGGGTGGCGCAAACTATAGTTTTGGCAAGTTGGTTAGGACATCTACTTTGTGCATGACACAAGTCATTTTTCCAACAATTGTTTATAAACAGTTTACAGATTTAACTTATAATTCACTGTATTACAATTCCAGTGGGTCAGAAGTTTACATACACTAAGTTGACTGTGCCTTTAAACAGCTTGGAAAATTCCAGAAAATGATGCTATCGCTTTAGAAGCTTCTGATAGGCTAATTGACATAATTTGAGCCAATTGAAGGTGTACCTGTGGATGTATTTTAAGGCCTACCTTAAAACTCAGTGCCTCTTTGCTTGACATCATTGGTAAATCAAAATAAATCAGCCAAGACCTCAGAAAAAAAATTGTAGACCTTCACAAGTCTGGTTCATCCTTGGGAGCAATTTCCAAACGCCTGAAGGTACCACGTTTATCTGTACATACAATAGTATGCAAGTATAAACACCATGGGACCACGCAGCCATCATACCGCTCAGATGAACGTACTTTGGTGTGAAAAGTGCAAAACAATCCCAGAACAACAGCAAAGGATCTTGTGAAGATGCTGGAGGAAACAGGTACAAAAGTATCTATATCCACAGTAAAATGAGTCCTATATCGACATAACCTGAAAGGTCGCTCAGCAAGGAAGAAGCCACTGCTCCAAAACCGCCATAAAAAATCCAGACTACGGTTTTCAACTGCACATGGGGACAAAGATCATACTTTTTGGAGAAATGTCCTCTGGTCTGATGAAACAAAAATAGAACTGTTTGGCCATAATGACCATTGTTATGTTTGGAGGAAAAAGGGGGACGCTTGCAAGCTGAAGAACACCATCCCAACCGTGAAGCACGGGAGTGGCAGCATCATGTTGTGGGGGTACTTTGCTGCAGGAGGGACTGGTGCACTTCACAAAATAGATGGCATCATGAGAGAGGAAAATTATGTGGATATATTGAAGCAACATCTCAAGACATCTGTCAGGAAGTTGAAGCTTGGTCACAAATGGGTCTTCCAAATGGACAATGACTCCAAGCATACTGACTAAGTTGTGGCAAAATGGCTAAAGGACAACAAAGTCAAGGTATTGGAGTGGCCATCACAAAGCCCTGACCTCAATCCTATAGAAAATTTGTGGGCAGAACTGAAAAAGTGTGTGTGCACAAGGAGGCCTAAAAAACCTGATTCAGTTACACCAGCTCTGTCAGGAGGAATGGGACAAAATTCACCCAACGTATTGTAGGAAGCTTGTAGAAGGATACCCCAAACGTTTGACCCAGGTTAAACAATTTAAAGGCAATGCTACCAAATACTAATTGAGCGTATGTAAACTTCTGACCCACTGGGAATGTGATGAAAGAATTAAAAGCTGAAACAAATCATTCTCTCTACCATTATTCTGTTATTCTATTATTCTCTCTACCATTATTCTGTTATTCTATTATTCTCTCTACCATTATTTCACATTCTTGAAATAAAGTGGTGATCCTAACTGACCTAAGACAGGGAATTTTTACTAGGATTAAATGTCAGGTATTTTGAAAAACTGAGTTTAAATGTATTTGGCTAAGGTGTATGTAAAGTTCAGAGTTCAACTGTATCTCAAGTCTGAATCGGGTCCCATGTGCTGAACAACCGTTTAGTTATGAAGACTGGCTGAGTGGACTGAGGCAGTGTTTTGATAAGCAGGAGACCCGTGTTAACATCTTCTCACACAAAGACCAGTTCTGAAGACTGGCTGAGTGGACTAAGGCAGTGTTTTGATAAGCAGGAGACCCGTGTTAACATCTTCTCACACAAAGACCAGTTCTGAAGACTGGCTGAGTGGACTAAGGCAGTGTTTTGATAAGTAGGAGACCCGTGTTAACATCTTCTCACACAAAGACCAGTTATGAAGACTGGCTGAGTGGACTGAGGCAGTGTTTTGATAAGCAGGAGACCCGTGTTAACATCTTCTCACACAAAGACCAGTTCTGAAGACTGACTGAGTGGACTAAGGCAGTGTTTTGATAAGTAGGAGACCCGTGTTAACATCTTCTCACACAAAGACCAGTTATGAAGACTGGCTGAGTGGACTGAGGCAGTGTTTTGATAAGCAGGAGACCCGTGTTAACATCTTCTCACACAAAGACCAGTTCTGAAGACTGGCTGAGTGGACTGAGGCAGTGTTTTGATAAGCAGGAGACCCGTGTTAACATCTTCTCACACAAAGACCAGTTCTGAAGACTGGCTGAGTGGACTAAGGCAGTGTTTTGATAAGCAGGAGACCCGTGTTAACATCTTCTCACACAAAGACCAGTTATGAAGACTGGCTGAGTGGACTAAGGCAGTGTTTTGATAAGTAGGAGACCCGTGTTAACATCTTCTCACACAAAGACCAGTTATGAAGACTGACTGAGTGGACTGAGAAAGTGTTTTGATAAGCAGGAGACCCGTGTTAACATCTTCTCACACAAAGACCAGTTCTGAAGACTGGCTGAGTGGACTAAGGCAGTGTTTTGATAAGTAGGAGACCCGTGTTAACATCTTCTCACACAAAGACCAGTTATGAAGACTGGCTGAGTGGACTAAGGCAGTGTTTTGATAAGTAGGAGACCCGTGTTAACATCTTCTCACACAAAGACCAGTTCTGAAGACTGGCTGAGTGGACTAAGGCAGTGTTTTGATAAGCAGGAGACCCGTGTTAACATCTTCTCACACAAAGACCAGTTCTGAAGACTGGCTAAAAGGACTAAGGCAGTGTTTTGATAAGCAGGAGACCCGTGTTAACATCTTCTCACACAAAGACCAGTTCTGAAGACTTGCTGAGTGGACTAAGGCAGTGTTTTGATAAGTAGGAGACCCGTGTTAACATCTTCTCACACAAAGACCAGTTCTGAAGACTGGCTGAGTGGACTAAGGCAGTGTTTTGATAAGTAGGAGACCCGTGTTAACATCTTCTCACACAAAGACCAGTTCTGAAGACTGGCTGAGTGGACTAAGGCAGTGTTTTGATAAGCAGGAGACCCGTGTTAACATCTTCTCACACAAAGACCAGTTCTGAAGACTGGCTGAGTGGACTAAGGCAGTGTTTTGATAAGCAGGAGACCCGTGTTAACATCTTCTCACACAAAGACCTGTTCTGAAGACTGGCTGAGTGGACTAAGGCAGTGTTTTGATAAGCAGGAGACCCGTGTTAACATCTTCTCACACAAAGACCAGTTATGAAGACTGGCTGAGTGGACTAAGGCAGTGTTTTGATAAGCACCCGTGTTAACATCTTCTCACACAAAGACCAGTTCTGAAGACTGGCTGAGTGGACTAAGGCAGTGTTTTGATAAGTAGGAGACCCGTGTTAACATCTTCTCACACAAAGACCAGTTATGAAGACTGGCTGAGTGGACTAAGGCAGTGTTTTGATAAGCACCCGTGTTAACATCTTCTCACACAAAGACCAGTTCTGAAGACTGGCTGAGTGGACTAAGGCAGTGTTTTGATAAGCAGGAGACCCGTGTTAACATCTTCTCACACAAAGACCAGTTCTGAAGACTGGCTGAGTGGACTAAGGCAGTGTTTTGATAAGCAGGAGACCCGTGTTAACATCTTCTCACACAAAGACCAGTTATGTAGACTGGCTGAGTGGACTAAGGCAGTGTTTTGATAAGTAGGAGACCCGTGTTAACATCTTCTCACACAAAGACCAGTTCTGAAGACTGACTGAGTGGACTAAGGCAGTGTTTTGATAAGCAGGAGACCCGTGTTAACATCTTCTCACACAAAGACCAGTTCTGAAGACTGGCTGAGTGGACTAAGGCAGTGTTTTGATAAGTAGGAGACCCGTGTTAACATCTTCTCACACAAAGACCAGTTATGAAGACTGGCTGAGTGGACTAAGGCAGTGTTTTGATAAGCAGGAGACCCGTGTTAACATCTTCTCACACAAAGACCAGTTCTGAAGACTTGCTGAGTGGACTAAGGCAGTGTTTTGATAAGCAGGAGACCCGTGTTAACATCTTCTCACACAAAGACCAGTTCTGAAGACTGGCTGAGTGGACTAAGGCAGTGTTTTGATAAGCAGGAGACCCGTGTTAACATCTTCTCACACAAAGACCAGTTCTGAAGACTGGCTGAGTGGACTAAGGCAGTGTTTTGATAAGCAGGAGACCCGTGTTAACATCTTCTCACACAAAGACCAGTTCTGAAGACTGGCTGAGTGGACTAAGGCAGTGTTTTGATAAGCAGGAGACCCGTGTTAACATCTTCTCACACAAAGACCAGTTCTGAAGACTGGCTGAGTGGACTAAGGCAGTGTTTTGATAAGCAGGAGACCCGTGTTAACATCTTCTCACACAAAGACCAGTTATGAAGACTGGCTGAGTGGACTAAGGCAGTGTTTTGATAAGCACCCGTGTTAACATCTTCTCACACAAAGACCAGTTCTGAAGACTGGCTGAGTGGACTAAGGCAGTGTTTTGATAAGTAGGAGACCCGTGTTAACATCTTCTCACACAAAGACCAGTTATGAAGACTGGCTGAGTGGACTAAGGCAGTGTTTTGATAAGCACCCGTGTTAACATCTTCTCACACAAAGACCAGTTCTGAAGACTGGCTGAGTGGACTAAGGCAGTGTTTTGATAAGCAGGAGACCCGTGTTAACATCTTCTCACACAAAGACCAGTTCTGAAGACTGGCTGAGTGGACTAAGGCAGTGTTTTGATAAGAAGGAGACCCGTGTTAACATCTTCTCACACAAAGACCAGTTATGTAGACTGGCTGAGTGGACTAAGGCAGTGTTTTGATAAGTAGGAGACCCGTGTTAACATCTTCTCACACAAAGACCAGTTCTGAAGACTGACTGAGTGGACTAAGGCAGTGTTTTGATAAGCAGGAGACCCGTGTTAACATCTTCTCACACAAAGACCAGTTCTGAAGACTGGCTGAGTGGACTAAGGCAGTGTTTTGATAAGCAGGAGACCCGTGTTAACATCTTCTCACACAAAGACCAGTTCTGAAGACTGGCTGAGTGGACTAAGGCAGTGTTTTGATAAGCAGGAGACCCGTGTTAACATCTTCTCACACAAAGACCAGTTCTGAAGACTGGCTGAGTGGACTAAGGCAGTGTTTTGATAAGCAGGAGACCCGTGTTAACATCTTCTCACACAAAGACCAGTTCTGAAGACTGGCTGAGTGGACTAAGGCAGTGTTTTGATAAGCAGGAGACCCGTGTTAACATCTTCTCACACAAAGACCAGTTCTGAAGACTGACTGAGTGGACTAAGGCAGTGTTTTGATAAGCAGGAGACCCGTGTTAACATCTTCTCACACAAAGACCAGTTCTGAAGACTGGCTGAGTGGACTAAGGCAGTGTTTTGATAAGCAGGAGACCCGTGTTAACATCTTCTCACACAAAGACCAGTTCTGAAGACTGGCTGAGTGGACTAAGGCAGTGTTTTGATAAGCAGGAGACCCGTGTTAACATCTTCTCACACAAAGACCAGTTCTAAAGGTCCACTTCATACGTTCCCTCATGTTACCATTCCTATAATTTACCTTATCATTTGATCATAACATAGATTATATATAATGCCACTGGAACTGGCAACTGTAGCCTATAATTAATACCATCGTCTACCCTTAGGAAAACTATTAAATTCCCAGTGTCTTCTTTAAAATGTTAATTAAAATATTGTCGGAAAATCATCAATCAATATTTATGATATAAACCCCATTGGCATTTCAAAAACCGTTTGATTGTATGAGACACAGTCTGCCAAAACATGCTTTTTTGTGTTTTACTGTTGCCTTTTACACAACAACAATGGATTTCACAAGGCTCTCTTAAAAACACCAATATTCAGATTGAAGAACCACTTTAGGTGTTTCAGAGTGCTTCCCTTCTGTTTGGAAATACATTCAGTCAATTATAGCTCTTCCGTTGGGTTTCCATCCAAACACCAGATCTCAGCTTAGGTGAACTACTTTTCATGGTTTCACGACACAATGATGGCATTTTAAAGTCTTTCTATTTTAACAGTGTATGCTGGGGGACATTCAATCAAATCAGATCACATTTTATATGTCACATGCAGCGGATATAACAGGTGTAGACTTCACAGGGAAATGCTTCCTGACGAGCACTTTCCCGACAGGTGTAGACTTCACAGGGAAATGCTTCCTGACGAGCCCTTTCCCGACAGGTGTAGACTTCACAGTGAAATGCTTCCAGACGAGCCCTTTCCCGACAGGTGTCGACTTCACAGGGAAATGCTTCCTGACGAGCCCTTTCCCGACAGGTGTAGACTTCACAGTGAAATGCTTCCTGACGAGCCCTTTCCCGACAGGTGTAGACTTCACAGGGAAATGCTTCCAGACGAGCCCTTTCCCGACAGGTGTAGACTTCACAGGGAAATGCTTCCAGACGAGCCCTTTCCCGACAGGTGTAGACTTCACAGGGAAATGCTTCCAGACGAGCACTTTCCCGACAGGTGTAGACTTCACAGGGAAATGCTTCCAGACGAGCCCTTTCCCGACAGGTGTCGACTTCACAGGGAAATGCTTCCTGACGAGCCCTTTCCCGACAGGTGTCGACTTCACAGGGAAATGCTTCCTGACGAGCCCTTTCCCGACAGGTGTAGACTTCACAGTGAAATGCTTCCAGACGAGCCCTTTCCCGACAAGTGTAGACTTCACAGGGAAATGCTTCCTGACGAGCCCTTTCCCGACAGGTGTAGACTTCACAGGGAAATGCTTCCAGACGAGCCCTTTCCCGACAGGTGTAGACTTCACAGGGAAATGCTTATTGACGAGCCCTTTCCCGACAGGTGTAGACTTCACAGTGAAATACTTCCTGACGACTCCTTTCCCGACAGGTGTAGACTTCACAGTGAAATACTTCCTGACGACTCCTTTCCCGACAGGTGTCGACTTCACAAAGAAATACTTCCTGACGAGCCCTTTCCCGACAGGTGTAGACTTCACAGGGAAATGCTTCCTGACGAGCCCTTTCCCGACAGGTGTAGACTTCACAGTGAAATGCTTCCAGACGAGCCCTTTCCTGACAGGTGTAGACTTCACAGGGAAATGCTTATTGACGAGCCCTTTCCTGACTGGTGTCGACTTAACAGGGAAATACTTCCTGACGAGCCCTTTCCCGACAGGTGTAGACTTCACAGGGAAATGCTTATTGACGAGCCCTTTCCCGACAGGTGTAGACTTCACAGTGAAATGCTTCCAGACGAGCCCTTTCCCGATAGGTGTAGACTTCACAGGGAAATGCTTATTGACGAGCCCTTTCCCGACAGGTGTCGACTTCACAGGGAAATGCTTCCTGACGAGCCCTTTCCCGACAGGTGTAGACTTCACAGGGAAATGCTTATTGACGAGCCCTTTCCCGACAGGTGTAGACTTCACAGTGAAATGCTTCCAGACGAGCCCTTTCCCGACAGTTGTAGACTTCAAAGTGAGATGCTTCCAGACGAGCCCTTTCCCGACAGGTGTAGACTTCACAGGGAAATGCTTATTGACGAGCCCTTTCCCGACAGGTGTAGACATCACAGGGAAATGCTTATTGACGAGCCCTTTCCCGACAGGTGTAGACTTCACAGGGAAATGCTTACTGACGAGCACATTTCCAACATAATAACATGGCTATATACAGTGGTAAGAAAAAGTATGTGAACACTTTGGAATTACCTGGATTTCTGCATAAATTGGTCATCAAATTTGATCTGACCTTCATCTAAGTCACAACAATAGACAAACATAGTGTGCTTGAACTAATAACACACAAAGTGTTGTAGTTTTCTTGTCTACATTGAATACATCATTTAAACATGTTAAACAGAGTAGCAGCAGGATAGATAATAAACAGAGTAGCAGCAGGATAGATAATAAACAGAGTAGCAGCAGGATAGATAATAAACAGAGTAGCAGCAGGATAGATAATAAACAGAGTAGCAGCAGGATAGATAATAAACAGAGTAGCAGCAGGATAGATAATAAACAGAGTAGCAGCAGGATAGATAATAAACAGAGTAGCAGCAGGATAGGTAATAAACAGAGTAGCAGCAGGATAGATAATAAACAGAGTAGCAGCAGGATAGATAATAAACAGAGTAGCAGCAGGATAGATAATAAACAGAGTAGCAGCAGGATAGATAATAAACAGAGTAGCAGCAGGATAGATAATAAACAGAGTAGCAGCAGGATAGGTAATAAACAGAGTAGCAGCAGGATAGATAATAAACAGAGTAGCAGCAGGATAGGTAATAAACAGAGTAGCAGCAGAGTAGATAATAAACAGAGTAGCAGCAGGAAAGATAATAAACAGAGTAGCAGCAGGATAGATAATAAACAGAGTAGCAGCAGGATAGATAATAAACAGAGTAACAGCAGGATAGGTAATAAACAGAGTAGCAGCAGGATAGATAATAAACAGAGTAGCAGCAGGATAGATAATAAACAGAGTAGCAGCAGGATAGGTAATAAACAGAGTAGCAGCAGAGTAGATAATAAACAGAGTAGCAGCAGGAAAGATAATAAACAGAGTAGCAGCAGGATAGATAATAAACAGAGTAACAGCAGGATAGGTAATAAACAGAGTAGCAGCAGGATAGATAATAAACAGAGTAGCAGCAGGATAGATAATAAACAGAGTAGCAGCAGGATAGATAATAAACAGAGTAGCAGCAGGATAGATAATAAACAGAGTAGCAGCAGGATAGGTAATAAACAGAGTAGCAGCAGGATAGATAATAAACAAAGTAGCAGCAGGATAGATAATAAACAGAGTAGCAGCAGGAAAGGTAATAAACAGAGTAGCAGCAGGATAGATAACAGAGTAGCAGCAGGATAGATAATAAACAGAGTAGCAGCAGGATAGATAATAAACAGAGTAGCAGCAGGATAGATAATAAACAGAGTAGCAGCAGGATAGATAATAAACAGAGTAGCAGCAGGATAGGTAATAAACAGAGTAGCAGCAGGATAGATAATAAACAGAGTAGCAGCAGGATAGATAATAAACAGAGTAGCAGCAGGATAGATAATAAACAGAGTAGCAGCAGGATAGATAATAAACAGAGTAGCAGCAGGATAGGTAATAAACAGAGTAGCAGCAGGATAGATAATAAACAGAGTAGCATCAGGATAGATAATAAACAGAGTAGCAGCAGGAAAGATAATAAACAGAGTAGCAGCAGGATAGATAATAAACAGAGTAGCAGCAGGATAGATAATAAACAGAGTAACAGCAGGATAGGTAATAAACAGAGTAGCAGCAGGATAGATAATAAACAGAGTAGCAGCAGGATAGATAATAAACAGAGTAGCAGCAGGATAGGTAATAAACAGAGTAGCAGCAGAGTAGATAATAAACAGAGTAGCAGCAGGAAAGATAATAAACAGAGTAGCAGCAGGATAGATAATAAACAGAGTAACAGCAGGATAGGTAATAAACAGAGTAGCAGCAGGATAGATAATAAACAGAGTAGCAGCAGGATAGATAATAAACAGAGTAGCAGCAGGATAGATAATAAACAGAGTAGCAGCAGGATAGATAATAAACAGAGTAGCAGCAGGATAGGTAATAAACAGAGTAGCAGCAGGATAGATAATAAACAAAGTAGCAGCAGGATAGATAATAAACAGAGTAGCAGCAGGAAAGGTAATAAACAGAGTAGCAGCAGGATAGATAACAGAGTAGCAGCAGGATAGATAATAAACAGAGTAGCAGCAGGATAGATAATAAACAGAGTAGCAGCAGGATAGATAATAAACAGAGTAGCAGCAGGATAGATAATAAACAGAGTAGCAGCAGGATAGGTAATAAACAGAGTAGCAGCAGGATAGATAATAAACAGAGTAGCAGCAGGATAGATAATAAACAGAGTAGCAGCAGGATAGATAATAAACAGAGTAGCAGCAGGATAGATAATAAACAGAGTAGCAGCAGGATAGGTAATAAACAGAGTAGCAGCAGGATAGATAATAAACAGAGTAGCATCAGGATAGATAATAAACAGAGTAGCAGCAGGATAGATAATAAACAGAGTAGCAGCAGGATAGGTAATAAACAGAGTAGCAGCAGGATAGATAATAAACAGAGTAGCAGCAGGATAGGTAATAAACAGAGTAGCAGCAGGATAGATAATAAACAGAGTAGCAGCAGGATAGGTAATAAACAGAGTAGCAGCAGGGTAGATAATAAACAGAGTAGCAGCAGGATAGGTAATAAACAGAGTAGCAGCAGGATAGATAATAAACAGAGTAGCAGCAGGATAGGTAATAAACAGAGTAGCAGCAGGATAGATAATAAACAGAGTAGCAGCAGGATAGGTAATAAACAGAGTAGCAGCAGGATAGGTAATAAACAGAGTAGCAGCAGGATAGATAATAAACAGAGTAGCAGCAGGATAGATAATAAACAGAGTAGCAGCAGGATAGATAATAAACAGAGTAGCAGCAGGATAGGTAATAAACAGAGTAGCAGCAGGATAGATAATAAACAGAGTAGCAGCAGGATAGATAATAAACAGAGTAGCAGCAGGATAGGTAATAAACAGAGTAGCAGCAGGATAGATAATAAACAGAGTAGCAGCAGGATAGGTAATAAACAGAGTAGCAGCAGGGTAGATAATAAACAGAGTAGCAGCAGGATAGGTAATAAACAGAGTAGCAGCAGGATAGATAATAAACAGAGTAGCAGCAGGATAGGTAATAAACAGAGTAGCAGCAGGATAGATAATAAACAGAGTAGCAGCAGGATAGGTAATAAACAGAGTAGCAGCAGGATAGGTAATAAACAGAGTAGCAGCAGGATAGATAATAAACAGAGTAGCAGCAGGATAGATAATAAACAGAGTAGCAGCAGGATAGATAATAAACAGAGTAGCAGCAGGATAGGTAATAAACAGAGTAGCAGCAGGATAGATAATAAACAGAGTAGCAGCAGGATAGGTAATAAACAGAGTAGCAGCAGGATAGATAATAAACAGAGTAGCAGCAGGATAGGTAATAAACAGAGTAGCAGCAGGATAGGTAATAAACAGAGTAGCAGCAGGATAGATAATAAACAGAGTAGCAGCAGGATAGATAATAAACAGAGTAGCAGCAGGATAGGTAATAAACAGAGTAGCAGCAGGATACGTAATAAACAGAGTAGCAGCAGGATAGGTAATAAACAGAGTAGCAGCAGGATAGGTAATAAACAGAGTAGCAGCAGGATAGATAATAAACAGAGTAGCAGCAGGATAGATAATAAACAGAGTAGCAGCAGGATAGGTAATAAACAGAGTAGCAGCAGGATAGATAATAAACAGAGTAGCAGCAGGATAGATAATAAACAGAGTAGCAGCAGGATAGATAATAAACAGAGTAGCAGCAGGATAGATAATAAACAGAGTAGCAGCAGGATAGGTAATAAACAGAGTAGCAGCAGGATAGATAATAAACAGAGTAGCAGCAGGATAGATAATAAACAGAGTAGCAGCAGGATAGGTAATAAACAGAGTAGCAGCAGGATAGATAATAAACAGAGTAGCAGCAGGATAGATAATAAACAGAGTAGCAGCAGGATAGATAATAAACAGAGTAGCAGCAGGATAGATAATAAACAGAGTAGCAGCAGGATAGATAATAAACAGAGTAGCAGCAGGATAGGTAATAAACAGAGTAGCAGCAGGATAGATAATAAACAGAGTAGCAGCAGGATAGATAATAAACAGAGTAGCAGCAGGATAGGTAATAAACAGAGTAGCAGCAGGATAGGTAATAAACAGAGTAGCAGCAGGATAGATAATAAACAGAGTAGCAGCAGGATAGATAATAAACAGAGTAGCAGCAGGATAGGTAATAAACAGAGTAGCAGCAGGATAGGTAATAAACAGAGTAGCAGCAGGATAGATAATAAACAGAGTAGCAGCAGGATAGATAACAAACAGAGTAGCAGCAGGATAGGTAATAAACAGAGTAGCAGCAGGATAGATAATAAACAGAGTAGCAGCAGGATAGATAATAAACAGAGTAGCAGCAGGATAGGTAATAAACAGAGTAGCAGCAGGATAGGTAATAAACAGAGTAGCAGCATGATAGATAATACAGACAGCGTGAAGAAGGCGCAACAGCGCCTCTTAAACCTCAGGAGGCTGAAGAAATTTGGCTTGTCATCTAAAACACTCACAAACTTTTACAGATGCACAATCGAGAGCGTCCCGTTGGGCTGTATCACCGCCTGGTACGGCAATTGCACCGCCCTCAACCGCAAGGCTCTCCAGAGGGTAGTGCGGTCTGCACAACTCATCACCGGGGGCAAACTACCTGCCCTCCAGGACATGAGGACAACAACCACCCAAGCCACTGCCTGTTCACCCCGCTATCATCCAGAAGGCAAGGTCAGTACAGGTGCATCAAAGCTGGGACCGAGAGACTGAAAAACAGCTTCTATCTCAAGGCCATCAGACTGTTAAACAGCCACCACTAACACTGAGTGGCTGCTGCCAACATACTGACTCAAATCTCTAGCCACTTTAATAATTAAAAATTGAAACTTAAATAAATGGATTTAATAATAATAAAGGTATCACACATTATTTTAAATAACACCACTTTAATAATGTTTACATATCCTACATTGCTCATCTCATATGTATAATTGTTATATATTACCGCATAGTCGTATCTAGAAGCACAAGCATTTCGCTACACTCGCATTAACATCTGCACACCACGTGTATGTGACCAATACAATTTGATTTGATTGCAAAGCCCTCACCATACATCTGCCTGTAGTTATTGAACTCAACCTGCAGGAGTCTTTCTTTTTTTAACCGTTATTTAACTTGGCAAGTCATTTAAGAACAAATTCTTATTTTCAATGACGGCCTAGGAACAGTGGATTAACTGCCTTGTTCAGGGGCAGAACGACAGATTTTTACATTGTCAGCTCAGGGGATTCGATCTTGCAACCTTTCAGTTACTAGTCCAACACTCTAACCACTAGGCTACCTGCCGCCCCTCCACTCTAACCACTAGGCTACCTGCCGCCCCTCCACTCTAACCACTAGGCTACCTGCCGCCCCTCCACTCTAACCACTAGGCTACCTGCCGCCCCTCCACTCTAACCACTAGGCTACCTGCCGCCCCATGTTGTGATGGAGCGGGAGGAAACAGCTGCGGGCAAGGTTCTGACAGATGGGTGTGTCTTAGTGGTGGCAAGGACACACCCAAAAAACACCCAATATCGAAGCACACCCCCAAGCCAACTCACGTTTGACTTCTGTCATGGCCGCCAGCAGTTCTTGAGGAGCAAGCCAAAAAACGAGGCCAAATCAGCGGGTGCAGTTTCCCTTTAAACCCTCCTCAGAACTCAACACACACACATATGAAGACGCACGCACGCATTCACGCACGCACGCACGCACTCACACACACACACACACACACACACACACACACACACACACACACACACACACACACACACACACACACACACACACACACACACACCACACACACACACACACACACACACACACACACTTTGGCTGGTGCTGGTCATCATTAACTAAAGGTGACGACATCGTCTCAAGGCTTCAGTTCACACCTCTGGGAAGCAGCACTTTAAAAGCAGAACAGCACTTTATATGCAGCTGTAAAACACATGATTACAGATGCTAAAATGGCGAGGTGGTAGTTGGAGGGGAGGAGGTAGTGTGAGGTAAGAGTGGCAGAGAGGGAGAGTCCTAACTCTCCAGAATGAGACTTGGCAGGAGTAGCCACAGCCCCCCCCCCCCCCCCCCGGCTCTCAGCCCCCAGCTCTCAGCCCCCGGCCCTCAGATATCAGCACTTAGCCCCCAGCTCTCAGCCTCCGGCCCTCAGCCCCCAGCTTTCAGCCCCCAGCCCTCAGATCTCAATCCCCAGCTCTCAGCCCTCAGCCCCCATCTCTCAGCCCCCAGCTCACAGTTATCAGCCCCAAGTCCTCAGCTCTCAGCCCCCAGCCCTCAGCTCTCAGCCCCCAGCTCTCAGCCCCCAGCCCTCAGCTCTCAGCCCTCAGCCCCAAGCCATCAGATCTCAGCCCTCAGCCCCCAGCCCTCAGCTCTCAGCCTTCAGCTCTCAGCCCCCAGCCATCAGATCTCAGCTGTCAGCCCTCAGCCCCCAGCACTGAGCTCTCAGCCCCAGCCCTCAGCCCTCAGCTCTCAGCCCTCAGCCCCCAGCCCTCAGATCTCAATCCCCAGCTCTCAGCCCTCAGCCCCCAGCTCTCAGCCCCCAGCTCACAGTTATCAGCCCCAAGTCCTCAGCTCTCAGCCCCCAGCCCTCAGCTCTCAGCCCCCAGCTCTCAGCCCCCAGCCCCAAGCCATCAGATCTCAGCCCTCAGCCCCCAGCCCTCAGCTCTCAGCCTTCAGCTCTCAGCCATCAGATCTCAGCTGTCAGCCCTCAGCCCCCAGCCCTCAGCCCTCAGCCCCCAGCCCTCAGCTCTCAGCCTTCAGCTCTCAGCCATCAGATCTCAGCTGTCAGCCCTCAGCCCCCAGCCCTCAGCCCCCAGCCACAGATCTCAGCCCTCAGCTCTCAACCCCCAGCCACAGATCTCAGCCCTCAGCTCTCAACCCCAGCCACAGATCTCAGCCCTCAGCTCTCAACCCCCAGCCACAGATCTCAGCCCTCAGCTCTCAACCCCCAGCACTCAGTTCTCAGCCCCCAGCCCTCCGCTCTCAGCCCTCAGCTCTCAGCCCCCAGCTTTCAGCCCTCAGATATCAGCTCTCAGCCCTCAGCCCCCAGCTTTCAGCCCTCAGATATCAGCTCTCAGCCCTTAGCCCTCGACCCTCTGCTCTCGTAGCTCCATCAATATGAACTCTCCAAAGTTCACACACTCTTTAAACATGCTCAGCTTCCAAGTCTCAGTTAAATGAACCAAACAATGTAGCAACAAGTAGATTCCTGAATTTCACTCCTAAATCTGAGAACGTTGCCATAAGGATTCCCAGCCAAAAGAGGTCGGCAGGTCAAAGAGAAGGACTACAATACATCCAGCCAACAGAGGTCGGCAGGTCAAAGAGAAGGACTACAATACATCCAGCCAACAGAAGTCGGCAGGTCAAAGAGAAGGACTACAATACATCCAGCCAACAGAGGTCGGCAGGTCAAAGAGAAGGACTACAATACATCCAGCCAACAGAGGTCGGCAGGTCAAAGAGAAGGACTACAATACATCCAGCCAACAGAGGTCGGCAGGTCAAAGAGAAGGACTACAATACATCCAGCCAACAGAGGTCGGCAGGTCAAAGAGAAGGACTACAATACATCCAGCCAACAGAGGTCGGCAGGTCAAAGAGAAGGACTACAATACATCCAGTCAACAGAGGTTGGCAGGTCAAAGAGAAGGACTACAATACATCCAGCCAACAGAGGTCGGCAGGTCAAAGAGAAGGACTACAATACATCCAGCCAACAGAGGTCTGCAGGTCAAAGAGAAGGACTACAATACATCCAGCCAACAGAGGTAGGCAGGTCAAAGAGAAGGACTACAATACATCCAGCCAACAGAAGTCGGCAGGTCAAAGAGAAGGACTACGATACATAATAGCGGAGGTCGGCAGGTCAAAGAGAAGGACTACAATACATCCAGCCAACAGAAGTCGGCAGGTCAAAGAGAAGGACTACAATACATCCAGCCAACAGAGGTCGGCGGGTCAAAGAGAAGGGCTACGATACATAATAGCGGAGGTCGGCAGGTCAAAGAGAAGGACTCCGATACATACTAGCGGAGGTCTTACATTTCTGTAGGGTTTGAATTTAACCTCCGTCAGTCTAGCTAAGCCCTCTCTATTCTGCACGTGCCATGCTCACAAAAAAACATTATTAAGCTGTTTGTTCTAAAGTAGCTTTAATCAGATTAAATTTTCCACTCGTTTAATTGACTGCCTGACCTGACCACGGTCTACACATGATCTAGAGGTGACCTCAGACTGAACCAAGATTAAGGATTTGTCCCAAATGGAACCCTATTCCCTATATAGTGCACTACTTTAGACCAGAGCCCTATGGAACCCTATTCTCTATACTGTATAGTGCACTACTTTAGACCAGAGCCCTATGGAACCCTATTCCCTATATAGTGCACTTCTTTAGAACAGAGCACATAGGGACTAGGTTGCGATTTGGGGTGTAGATGTTTGACTTCCGGCCTTGGAGAAGTGTTTTACCACCGTGCCGGGGAGTGAAGGAGTGAAGGAATGAAGGGAGGATAAAGAGAGGACATTTACAGTCTGCTCATAACCAATGGAGTAAAGATGATTCACTTTTCATAGCTCCATACTGAATCAAGCATTGGTCAAGTGGGCCCAATCATTAGAAAGGCAAACCACAACATTGTTGTAGGCCTATACACACCAACCTAGAAATCATGATCCTTTCCCATCATGTCTGACATTTAGAAGAGGGTAGTAGAACTCAACATCCCCATTTGTTTTTGTATTTATTAAGGATCCCCATTAGTTCCTGCCAAGGCAGCAGCTACTCTTCCTGGGGTTTATTATGGATCCCCATTAGTTCCTGTCAAGGCAGCAGCTACTCTTCCTGGGGTTTATTATGGATCCCCATTAGTTCCTGCCAAGGCAGCAGCTACTCTTCCTGTGGTTTATTATGGATCCCCATTAGTTCCTGCCAATGCAGCGGCTACTCTTCCTGGGGTTTATTATGGATCCCCATTAGTTCCTGTCAAGGCAGCAGCTACTCTTCCTGGGGTTTATTATGGATTCCCATTAGTTCCTGCCAAGGCAGCAGCTACTCTTCCTGTGGTTTATTATGGTTCCTCATTAGTTCCTGCCAAGGCAGCAGCTACTCTTCCTGGGGTTTATTATGGATCCCCATTAGTTCCTGCCAAGGCAGCAGCTACTCTTCCTGTGGTTTATTATGGATCCCCATTAGTTCCTGCCAATGCAGCGGCTACTCTTCCTGGGGTTTATTATGGATCCCCATTAGTTCCTGTCAAGGCAGCAGCTACTCTTCCTGGGGTTTATTATGGATCCCCTTTAGTTCCTGTCAAGGCAGCAGCTACTCTTCCTGGGGTCCAGCAGATAATAGCCCACCACCATCATCATCATCATCATCAAGACCCTCCTCCTCCTCATCATCATCACTGACCTGCTCCGAAGGCGAAGAAGAAGCTGTTGTCAGGGTGCTCCTCCATCAGAGCCTTGACCCTGTTCCCCATCCTGTCGTTCCTCTTGTAGATCAGTTCCTGTCTGAAGTAGCTGTCTATCTCCTGGGCCGTTATCTGTTCACTGGGGCGCAGGGTCACGTTGTTGAAGTTGGGGACCTGCAGAGGGATCATTTGCAAGTCATAAAGGACATATTACACTCCAGGAAGCACAACGTAATCATGATATTATAGCTGGTCATTCATTAAGCTGGAATCTGTTGACTGGGGAGCAAGGTCAGGTTGTTGAAGTTGGGGACCTTGACATGGGGCAGGGTTAGGGCAGGGTTAGGACAGGGTGGGGACAGGGTTATGACAGGGTAAGGGCAGGGTTGGGACAGGCTTAGGACAGGGTAAGAGCAGGGTAATGGCAGGGTTAGGACAGGGTTCGGACAGGGTTAGGACAGGGTTAGGACAGGGTGGGGACAGGGTTAGGACATGGTTAAGATAGGGTTAGGACAGTGTAAGGACAGGGTTATGACAGGGTAAGGGATAGGGCTCAGGGGTTGGGGTTATGGGTCAGGGTTAGAGGTTAGTGGTCAGAGGTAAGGACAGGGTTAGAGGTCTGAATTAGGGGTCAGAGGTCAGAGGTTGGGGTCAGGGTTATGGGTCAGGGTTAGGGGTCAGAGGTAAGGACAGGGTTAGAGGTCTGAATTAGGGGTCAGAGGTCAGAGGTTGGGGTCAGGGTTAGGGGTCAGGGTTAGAGGTTAGGGGTCAGAGGTAAGGACAGGGTTAGAGGTCTGAATTAGGGGTCAGAGGTCAGAGTCAGGTTTATGGGTCAGGGTTAGAGGTTAGGGGTCAGAGGTGAGGACAGGGTTAGAGGTCTGAATTAGGGGTCAGAGGTTGGGGTCAGGGTCAGGGTGGTTATAACTGACCTGTGAGGTGTGGTGGTTGTAACTGACCTGTGAGGTGTGGTGGTTGTAACTGACCTGTGAGGTGTCGTGGTTGTAACTGACCTGTGAGGTGTCGTGGTTGTAGTGTTAGGGGTTAGGGGTTGGGGTCAGGGTTAGGGGTCAGGGTGGTTATAACTGACCTGTGAGGTGTCGTGGTTGTAGTGTTAGGGGTTAGGGGTCAGGGTGGTTATAACTGACCTGTGAGGTGTCGTGGTTGTAGTGTTAGGGGTTAGGGGTCAGGGTGGTTATAACTGACCTGTGAGGTGTCGTGGTTGTAGTGTTAGGGGTTAGGGGTCAGGGTGGTTATAACTGACCTGTGAGGTGTCGTGGTTGTAGTGTTAGGGGTTAGGGGTCAGGGTGGTTATAACTGACCTGTGAGGTGTCGTGGTTGTAGTGTTAGGGGTTAGGGGTCAGGGTGGTTATAACTGACCTGTGAGGTGTCGTGGTTGTAGTGTTAGGGGTTAGGGGTCAGGGTGGTTATAACTGACCTGTGAGGTGTCGTGGTTGTAGTGTTAGGGGTTAGGGGTCAGGGTGGTTATAACTGACCTGAGAGGTGTCGTGGTTGTAGTGTTAGGGGTTAGGGGTCAGGGTGGTTATAACTGACCTGTGAGGTGTCGTGGTTGTAGTGTTAGGGGTTAGGGGTCAGGGTGGTTATAACTGACCTGTGAGGTGTCGTGGTTGTAGTGTTAGGGGTTAGGGGTCAGGGTGGTTATAACTGACCTGAGAGGTGTTGTGGTTGAAGATGATGGAGTTGAGGTCTCCACAGGGTTAGGGGTCAGGGTGGTTATAACTGACCTGTGAGGTGTCGTGGTTGTAGTGTTAGGGGTTAGGGGTCAGGGTGGTTATAACTGACCTGAGAGGTGTCGTGGTTGAAGATGATGGAGTTGAGGTCTCCACAGTTGTAGTGTTTGATGAGGTCCTCAGTGGTATAGGAGCCCTGCAGAATGCCTGCTCTCACACTCTCCTGCTGTACAAGGGTCTGGTTCAGGGCAAAGATCACCTGGAGATGGGGAAGATATGCACATTTAATCAATAATAAGAGGTAGGGAATCACATTTACTACATGAATCAATAATAAGAGGAAGGGAATCACATTTACTACATTAATCAATAATAAGAGGTAGGGAATCACATTTACTACATTAATCAATAATAAGAGGTAGGGAATCACATTTACTACATGAATCAATAATAAGAGGGAGGGAATCACATTTACTACATGAATCAATAATAAGAGGTAGGGAATCACATTTACTACATGAATCAATAATAAGAGGAAGGGAATCACATTTACTACATGAATCAATAATAAGAGGTAGGGAATCACATTTACTACATGAATCAATAATAAGAGAAAGGGATTCACATTTACTACATGAATCAATAATAAGAGGAAGGGAATCACATTTACTACATGAATCAATAATAAGAGGAAGGGAATCACATTTACTACATTAATCAATAATAAGAGGTAGGGAATCACATTTACTACATGAATCAATAATAAGAGGGAGGGAATCACATTTACTACATGAATCAATAATAAGAGGTAGGGAATCACATTTACTACATTAATCAATAATAAGAGGTAGGGAATCACATTTACTGCATGAATCAATAATAAGAGGAAGGGAATCACATTTACTACATTAATCAATAATAAGAGGTAGGGAATCACATTTACTGCATGAATCAATAATAAGAGGAAGGGAATCACATTTACTGCATGAATCAATAATAAGAGGTAGGGAATCCTTGCAAATATATATGTATAGTGGCCTCTGAATTATTGGCACCCAAGGTAAATATATATATATATATTTGTATAGTGCCCTCCTGAATTATTGACACCCTAAGTAAATATATATATATTTGTATAGTGCCCTCCTGAATTATTGACACCCTAGGTAAATATATATATATATATATATTTGTATAGTGCCCTCCTGAATTATTGACACCCTAGGTAAATATATATATAACTGTATAGTGCCCTCCTGAATTATTGACACTAGTGGACAATAACAGTTAGGCTTCTACTTCCAGTTTAAACATACCACATACATGTATGGACACAGTATTAATTTACAATAGTTATATTTTCTTAGTTTTTAGTCCCACCCTTCAGCTCCCCTCAACCCCTCCCATCTATCTCTGAACACCATCCAGTCCACCTTTCAGCTCCCCTCAACCCCTCCCATCTATCTTTGACCACCATCCAGTCCCATCCTTCAGCTCCCCTAAACCCCTCCCATCTATCTCTGAACACCATCCAGTCCCATCCTTCAGCTCCCCTCAACCCCTCCCATCTATCTCTGAACACCATCCAGTCCCATCCTTCAGCTCCCCTCAACCCCTCCCATCTATCTCTGAACACCATCCAGTCCCATCCTTCAGCTCCCCTCAACCCCTCCCATCTATCTCTGACCACCATCCAGTCCCTGTCTTCAGCTCCCCTCAACCCCTCCCATCTATCTCTGACCACCATCCAGTCCCATCCTTCAGCTCCCCTCAACCCCTCCCATCTATCTCCTAACACCATCCAGTCCCATCCTTCAGCTCCCCTCAACCCCTCCCATCTATCTCTGAACACCATCCAGTCCCATCCTTCAGCTCCCCTCAACCCCTCCCATCTATCTCTTAACACCATCCAGTCCCATCCTTCAGCTCCCCTCAACCCCTCCCATCTATCTCTGACCACCATCCAGTCCCATCCTTCAGCTCCCCTCAACCCCTCCCATCTATCTCTTAACACCATCCATTCCCATCCTTCAGCTCCCCTCAACCCCTCCCATCTATCTCTGAACACCATCCAGTCCCACCTTTCAGCTCCCCTCAACCCCTCCCATCTATCTCTGACCACCATCCAGTTCCATCCTTCAGCTCCCCTCAACCCCTCCCATCTATCTCTGAACACCATCCAGTCCCATCCTTCAGCTCCCCTCAACCCCTCTCATCTATCTCTGAACACCATCCAGTCCCATCCTTCAGCTCCCCTCAACCCCCCCCATCTATCTCTGAACACCATCCAGTCCCATCCTTCAGCTCCCCTCAACCCCCCCCATCTATCTCTGAACACCATCCAGTCCCATCCTTCAGCTCCCCTCAACCCCCCCCATCTATCTCTGAACACCATCCAGTCCCATCCTTCAGCTCCCCTCAACCCCCCCCATCTATCTCTGAACACCATCCAGTCCCATCCTTCAGCTCCCCTCAACCCCCCCCATCTATCTCTGAACACCATCCAGTCCCATCCTTCAGCTCCCCTCAACCCCCCCCCATCTATCTCTGAACACCATCCAGTCCCATCCTTCAGCTCCCCTCAACCCCCCCCATCTATCTTTGACCACCATCCAGTCCCATCCTTCAGCTCCCCTCAACCCCCCCCATCTATCTCTGAACACCATCCAGTCCCATCCACCCCTCAACCCCTCCCATCTATCTCTGAACACCATCCAGTCCCATCCTTCAGCTCCCCTCAAACCCCCCCCATCTATCTCTGAACACCATCCAGTCCCATCCTTCAGCTCTCCTCAACCCCTCCCATCTATCTCTGAACACCATCCAGTCCCATCCTTCAGCTCCCCTCAACCCCTCCCATCTATCTCTGAACACCATCCAGTCCCATCCTTCAGCTCCCCTCAACCCCCCCCATCTATCTTTGACCACCATCCAGTCCCATCCTTCAGCTCCCCTCAACCCCCCCCATCTATCTTTGACCACCATCCAGTCCCATCCTTCAGCTCCCCTCAACCCCCCCCCCCATCTATCTCTGAACACCATCCAGTCCCATCCTTCAGCTCCCCTCAACCCCCCCCCATCTATCTCTGAACACCATCCAGTCCCATCCTTCAGCTCCCCTCAACCCCCCCATCTATCTCTGAACACCATCCAGTCCCATCCTTCAGCTCCCCTCAACCCCCCCCCCATCTATCTCTGAACACCATCCAGTCCCATCCTTCAGCTCCCCTCAACCCCCCCCCCATCTATCTCTGAACACCATCCAGTCCCATCCTTCAGCTCCCCTCAACCCCCCCCATCTATCTCTGAACACCATCCAGTCCCATCCTTCAGCTCCCCTCAACCCCCCCCCATCTATCGCTGAACACCATCCAGTCCCATCCTTCAGCTCCCCTCAACCCCCCCCATCTATCTCTGAACACCATCCAGTCCCATCCTTCAGCTCCCCTCAACCCCCCCATCTATCTCTGAACACCATCCAGTCCCATCCTTCAGCTCCCCTCAACCCCCCCCATCTATCTTTGACCACCATCCAGTCCCATCCTTCAGCTCCCCTCAACCCCCCCCCCCATCTATCTCTGAACACCATCCAGTCCCATCCTCCCCTCAACCCCACCCATCTATCTCTGAACACCATCCAGTCCCATCCTTCAGCTCCCCTCAACCCCTCCCATCTATCTCTGAACACCATCCAGTCCCATCCTTCAGCTCCCCTCAACCCCTCCCATCTATCTCTGAACACCACCCAGTCCCATCCTTCAGCTCCCCTCAACCCCTCCCATCTATCTCCTAACACCATCCAGTCCCATCCTTCAGCTCCCCTCAACCCCTCCCATCTATCTCTGAACACCATCCAGTCCCATCCTTCAGCTCCCCTCAACCCCTCCCATCTATCTCTGAACACCATCCAGTCCCATCCTTCAGCTCCCCTCAACCCCTCCCATCTATCTCTGAACACCATCCAGTCCCATCCTTCAGCTCCCCTCAACCCCTCCCCCCATCTATCTCTGAACACCATCCAGTCCCATCCTTCAGCTCCCCTCAACCCCTCCCATCTATCTCTGAACACCATCCAGTCTCATCCTTCAGCTCCCCTCAACCCCTCCCATCTATCTCTGAACACCATCCAGTCCCATCCTTCAGCTCCCCTCAACCCCCCCCATCTATCTTTGACCACCATCCAGTCCCATCCTTCAGCTCCCCTCAACCCCCCCCATCTATCTTTGACCACCATCCAGTCCCATCCTTCAGCTCCCCTCAACCCCCCCCCCATCTATCTCTGAACACCATCCAGTCCCATCCTTCAGCTCCCCTCAACCCCCCCCCATCTATCTCTGAACACCATCCAGTCCCATCCTTCAGCTCCCCTCAACCCCCCCCATCTATCTCTGAACACCATCCAGTCCCATCCTTCAGCTCCCCTCAACCCCCCCCCCATCTATCTCTGAACACCATCCAGTCCCATCCTTCAGCTCCCCTCAACCCCCCCCCATCTATCTCTGAACACCATCCAGTCCCATCCTTCAGCTCCCCTCAACCCCCCCCATCTATCTCTGAACACCATCCAGTCCCATCCTTCAGCTCCCCTCAACCCCCCCCCATCTATCGCTGAACACCATCCAGTCCCATCCTTCAGCTCCCCTCAACCCCCCCCATCTATCTCTGAACACCATCCAGTCCCATCCTTCAGCTCCCCTCAACCCCCCCATCTATCTCTGAACACCATCCAGTCCCATCCTTCAGCTCCCCTCAACCCCCCCCATCTATCTTTGACCACCATCCAGTCCCATCCTTCAGCTCCCCTCAACCCCCCCCCCCATCTATCTCTGAACACCATCCAGTCCCATCCTCCCCTCAACCCCTCCCATCTATCTCTGAACACCATCCAGTCCCATCCTTCAGCTCCCCTCAACCCCTCCCATCTATCTCTGAACACCATCCAGTCCCATCCTTCAGCTCCCCTCAACCCCTCCCATCTATCTCTGAACACCACCCAGTCCCATCCTTCAGCTCCCCTCAACCCCTCCCATCTATCTCCTAACACCATCCAGTCCCATCCTTCAGCTCCCCTCAACCCCTCCCATCTATCTCTGAACACCATCCAGTCTCATCCTTCAGCTCCCCTCAACCCCTCCCATCTATCTCTGAACACCATCCAGTCCCATCCTTCAGCTCCCCTCAACCCCTCCCATCTATCTCCTGAACACCATCCAGTCCCATCCTTCAGCTCCCCTCAACCCCTCCCCCCATCTATCTCTGAACACCATCCAGTCCCATCCTTCAGCTCCCCTCAACCCCTCCCATCTATCTCTGAACACCATCCAGTCCCATCCTTCAGCTCCCCTCAACCCCTCCCATCTATCTCTGAACACCATCCATAGTTTCTAATTCAAGATATACATCATTCAAGATATACATCATTCAAGATATACATCATTCAAGATACACATTTTTTTGGCTAAGAGTATTATTATATTATTGATCGATTGACTTTTCAGATCACCCAGCAGTGCTATCTGCAGAGTTAACTCAAGGTAAATGTTGTGATTCTTCAGCCATTCCTGAACCTGCGACCAAAAACAAGCTACATATGGACAGTACCAAAACAAGTGAACTAATGATTCTGTCTGTTCGCAGCAAATTCTGCAGAGCTGGGATGGTTTGGTTTCTCCCATATATATATAACACTTTATTGGCTGCAAGAATTTTGTATAATAATTTTAAGTGAAAAAGTCAAAGTTTGAATTGAAAAACTCCAAGGATCACAGTTGTAGAATTGAAGAAGTTGGTTACATCTTGGGGACACCGAGTCTCCAAAAATATAATTAGACGCCACCTCCGTAGGCCGTCATTGTAAATAAGAATTTGTTCTTAACTGACTTGCCTAGTTAAATAAAGGTTAAATAAAAAATAAGAAAAAACTCAATGCCAACAAGTTATTTGGAAGGGTTGCCAGAAAGAAAAACTCTGCTTTCACCAAAACACAAACGTAAGAGACTGGAGTTGACTAAATGTCATTGGAACCAGGTGCTATGGTCTGATAAGACTAAAATAGAGCTTATTGGCAACAAACACCAGAGTATAGTGGTGGATCTGTGTAGTATAGTGGTGGATCTGTGTAGTATAGTGGTGGATCTGTGTAGTATAGTGGTGGATCTATGTAGTATAGTGGTGGATCTGTGTAGTATAGTGGTGGATCTATGTAGTATAGTGGTGGATCTGTGTAGTATAGTGGTGGATCTGTGTAGTATAGTGGTGGATCTGTGTAGTATAGTGGTGGATCTATGTAGTATAGTGGTGGATCTGTGTAGTATAGTGGTGGATCTGTGTAGTATAGTGGTGGATCTGTGTAGTATAGTGGTGGATCTGTGTAGTATAGTGGTGGATCTGTGTAGTATAGTGGTGGATCTGTGTACTATAGTGGTGGATCTGTGTAGTATAGTGGTGGATCTGTGTAGTATAGTGGTGGATCTGTGTAGTGTAGTGGTGGATCTGTGTAGTATAGTGGTGGATCTGTGTAGTATAGTGGTGGATCTGTGTAGTATAGTGGTGGATCTGTGTAGTATAGTGGTGGATCTGTGTAGTATAGTGGTGGATCTGTGTAGTATAGTGGTGGATCTGTGTAGTATAGTGGTGGATCTGTGTAGTATAGTGGTGGACCTGTGTAGTATAGTGGTGGATCTGTGTAGTATAGTGGTGGATCTGTGTAGTATAGTGGTGGATCTGTGTAGTGTAGTGGTGGATCTGTGTAGTGTAGTGGTGGATCTGTGTCGTATAGTGGTGAATCTGTGTAGTATAGTGGTGGATATGTGTAGTATAGTGGTGGATCTGTGTAGTATAGTGGTGGATATGTGTAGTGTAGTGGTGGATATGTGTAGTGTAGTGGTGGATCTGTGTAGTATAGTGGTGGATCTGTGTAGTATAGTGGTGGATATGTGTAGTATAGTGGTGGATCTGTGTAGTATAGTGGTGGATCTGTGTAGTGTAGTGGTGGATCTGTGTAGTGTAGTGGTGGATCTGTGTCGTATAGTGGTGAATCTGTGTAGTATAGTGGTGGATATGTGTAGTATAGTGGTGGATCTGTGTAGTATAGTGGTGGATCTGTGTAGTATAGTGGCGGATCTGTGTAGTGTAGTGGTGGATATGTGTAGTGTAGTGGTGGATCTGTGTAGTATAGTGGTGGATCTGTGTAGTATAGTGGTGGATCTGTGTAGTATAGTGGTGGATCTGTGTAGTATAGTGGTGGATCTGTGTAGTATAGTGGTGGATCTGTGTAGTATAGTGGTGGATCTGTGTAGTATAGTGGTGGATCTGTGTAGTATAGTGGTGAATCTGTGTAGTATAGTGGTGGATCTGCGTAGTATAGTGGTGGATCTGTGTAGTATAGTGGTGGATCTGTGTAGTATAGTGGTGGGTCTGTGTAGTATAGTGGTGAATCTGTGTAGTATAGTGGTGGATCTGTGTAGTATAGTGGTGGATATGTGTAGTATAGTGGTGGATCTGTGTAGTATAGTAGTGGATCTGTGTAGTATAGTGGTGGGTCTGTGTAGTATAGTGGTGGATCTGTGTAGTATAGTGGTGGATCTGTGTAGTATAGTGGTGGATCTGTGTAGTGTAGTGGTGGATCTGTGTAGTGTAGTGGTGGATCTGTGTCGTATAGTGGTGAATCTGTGTAGTATAGTGGTGGATATGTGTAGTATAGTGGTGGATCTGTGTAGTATAGTGGTGGATCTGTGTAGTATAGTGGCGGATCTGTGTAGTGTAGTGGTGGATATGTGTAGTGTAGTGGTGGATCTGTGTAGTATAGTGGTGGATCTGTGTAGTATAGTGGTGGATCTGTGTAGTATAGTGGTGGATCTGTGTAGTATAGTGGTGGATCTGTGTAGTATAGTGGTGGATCTGTGTAGTATAGTGGTGGATCTGTGTAGTATAGTGGTGGATCTGTGTAGTATAGTGGTGAATCTGTGTAGTATAGTGGTGGATCTGCGTAGTATAGTGGTGGATCTGTGTAGTATAGTGGTGGATCTGTGTAGTATAGTGGTGGGTCTGTGTAGTATAGTGGTGAATCTGTGTAGTATAGTGGTGGATCTGTGTAGTATAGTGGTGGATATGTGTAGTATAGTGGTGGATATGTGTAGTATAGTGGTGGATCTGTGTAGTATAGTGGCGGATCTGTGTAGTATAGTGGCGGATATGTGTAGTATAGTGGTGGATCTGTGTAGTATAGTGGTGGATATGTGTAGTATAGTGGTGGATATGTGGAGTATAGTGGTGGATCTGTGTAGTATAGTGGTGGATCTGTGTAGTATAGTGGTGGATCTGTGTAGTATAGTGGTGGATCTGTGTAGTATAGTAGTGGATCTGTGTAGTATAGTGGTGGGTCTGTGTAGTATAGTGGTGGATCTGTGTAGTATAGTGGTGGATCTGTGTAGTATAGTGGTGGATCTGTGTAGTGTAGTGGTGGATCTGTGTAGTGTAGTGGTGGATCTGTGTCGTATAGTGGTGAATCTGTGTAGTATAGTGGTGGATATGTGTAGTATAGTGGTGGATCTGTGTAGTATAGTGGTGGATCTGTGTAGTATAGTGGTGGATCTGTGTAGTGTAGTGGTGGATATGTGTAGTGTAGTGGTGGATATGTGTAGTATAGTGGTGGATCTGTGTAGTATAGTGGTGGATCTGTGTAGTATAGTGGTGGATCTGTGTAGTATAGTGGTGGATCTGTGTAGTATAGTGGTGGATCTGTGTAGTATAGTGGTGGATCTGTGTAGTATAGTGGTGGATCTGTGTAGTATAGTGGTGGATCTGTGTAGTGTAGTGGTGGATCTGTGTAGTGTAGTGGTGGATCTGTGTAGTATAGTGGTGGATCTGTGTAGTATAGTGGTGGATCTGTGTAGTATAGTGGTGGATCTGTGTAGTATAGTGGTGGATATGTGGAGTATAGTGGTGGATCTGTGTAGTATAGTGGTGGATCTGTGTCGTACAGTGGTGAATCTGTGTAGTATAGTGGTGGATATGTGTAGTATAGTGGTGGATATGTGTAGTATAGTGGTGGATCTGTGTAGTATAGTGGTGGATCTGTGTAGTATAGTGGTGGATCTGTGTAGTATAGTGGTGGATCTGTGTAGTATAGTGGTGGATCTGTGTAGTATAGTGGTGGATCTGCGTAGTATAGTGGTGAATCTGTGTAGTATAGTGGTGAATCTGTGTAGTATAGTGGTGGATCTGTGTAGTATAGTGGTGGGTCTGTGTAGTATAGTGGTGGATCTGTGTAGTGTAGTGGTGGATCTGTGTAGTATAGTGGTGAATCTGTGTAGTATAGTGGTGGATCTGTGCAGTATAGTGGTGGATATGTGTAGTATAGTGGTGGATCTGTGTAGTATAGTGGTGGATCTGTGTAGTATAGTGGTGGCTCTGTGTAGTATAGTGGTGGATCTGTTGAGTATAGTGGTGGATCTGTGTAGTATAGTGGTGGATCTGTGTAGTATAGTGGTGGATCTGTGTAGTATAGTGGTGGATCTGTGTAGTATAGTGGTGGATCTGTGTAGTATAGTGGTGGATATATGTAGTATAGTGGTGGATCTGTGTAGTATAGTGGTGGATCTGTGTAGTATAGTGGTGGATCTGTGTAGTATAGTGGTGGATCTGTGTAGTATAGTGGCGGATATATGTAGTATAGTGGCGGATCTGTGTAGTATAGTGGCGGATATGTGTAGTATAGTGGTGGATCTGTGTAGTATAGTGGTGGATCTGTGTAGTATAGTGGTGGATATGTGTAGTATAGTGGTGGATATGTGTAGTATAGTGGCGGATCTGTGTAGTATAGTGGTGGATCTATGTAGTATAGTGGTGGATCTGTGTAGTATAGTGGTGGATATGTGTAGTATAGTGGTGGATCTGTGTAGTATAGTGGTGAATCTGTGTAGTATAGTGGTGGATCTGTGTAGTATAGTGATGGATCTGTGTAGTATAGTGGTGGATCTGTGTAGTATAGTGGTGGATCTGTGTAGTATAGTGGTGGATCTGTGTAGTATAGTGGTGGGTCTGTGTAGTATAGTGGTGAATCTGTGTAGTATAGTGGTGGATCTGTGTAGTATAGTGGTGGATATGTGTAGTATAGTGGTGGATATGTGTAGTATAGTGGTGGATCTGTGTAGTATAGTGGTGGATCTGTGTAGTATAGTGGTGGATATGTGTAGTATAGTGGTGGATCTGTGTAGTATAGTGGTGGATCTGTGTAGTATAGTGGTGGGTCTGTGTAGTATAGTGGTGGATCTGTGTAGTATAGTGGTGGATCTGTGTAGTATAGTGGTGGATCTGTGTAGTATAGTGGTGGATCTGTGTAGTATAGTGGTGGGTCTGTGTAGTATAGTGGTGGATCTGTGTAGTATAGTGGTGGATCTGTGTAGTGTAGTGGTGGATCTGTGTAGTATAGTGGTGGATCTGTGTAGTATAGTGGTGGATATGTGTAGTGTAGTGGTGGATATGTGTAGTATAGTGGTGGATATGTGTAGTATAGTGGCGGATATGTGTAGTATAGTGGTGGATCTGTGTAGTATAGTGGTGGATCTGTGTAGTATAGTGGTGGATATGTGTAGTATAGTGGTGGATATGTGTAGTATAGTGGTGGATCTGTGTAGTATAGTGGTGGATCTATGTAGTATAGTGGTGGATCTGTGTAGTATAGTGGTGGATATGTGTAGTATAGTGGTGGATCTGTGTAGTATAGTGGTGAATCTGTGTAGTATAGTGGTGGATCTGTGTAGTATAGTGGTGGATCTGTGTAGTATAGTGGTGGATCTGTGTAGTATAGTGGTGGATCTGTGTAGTATAGTGGTGGATCTGTGTAGTATAGTGGTGGATCTGTGTAGTATAGTGGTGGATATATGTAGTATAGTGGTGGATCTGTGTAGTGTAGTGGTGGGTCTGTGTAGTATAGTGGTGGATCTGTGTAGTATAGTGGTGGATCTGTGTAGTATAGTGGTGGATATGTGTAGTATAGTGGTGGATCTGTGTAGTATAGTGGTGGATCTGTGTAGTATAGTGGTGGATCTGTGTAGTATAGTGGTGGGTCTGTGTATTATAGTGGTGGATCTGTGTAGTATAGTGGTGGATCTGTGTAGTATAGTGGTGGATCTGTGTAGTATAGTGGTGGATCTGTGTAGTATAGTGGTGGGTCTGTGTAGTATAGTGGTGGATCTGTGTAGTATAGTGGTGGATCTGTGTAGTGTAGTGGTGGATCTGTGTAGTATAGTGGTGGATCTGTGTAGTATAGTGGTGGATCTGTGTAGTGTAGTGGTGGATCTGTGTAGTATAGTGGTGGATCTGTGTAGTATAGTGGCGGATATGTGTAGTATAGTGGTGGATCTGTGTAGTATAGTGGTGGATCTGTGTAGTATAGTGGTGGATATGTGTAGTATAGTGGTGGATCTGTGTAGTATAGTGGTGGATCTATGTAGTATAGTGGTGGATCTGTGTAGTATAGTGGTGGATCTGTGTAGTATAGTGGTGGATCTGTGTAGTATAGTGGTGAATCTGTGTAGTATAGTGGTGGATCTGTGTAGTATAGTGATGGATCTGTGTAGTATAGTGGTGGATCTGTGTAGTATAGTGGTGGATCTGTGTAGTATAGTGGTGGGTCTGTGTAGTATAGTGGTGGATCTGTGTAGTATAGTGGTGGATCTGTGTAGTATAGTGGTGGATCTGTGTAGTATAGTGGTGGATCTGTGTAGTATAGTGGTGGATCTGTGTAGTGTAGTGGTGGGTCTGTGTAGTATAGTGGTGGATCTGTGTAGTATAGTGGTGGATCTGTGTAGTATAGTGGTGGATCTGTGTAGTATAGTGGTGGATATGTGTAGTATAGTGGTGGATCTGTGTAGTATAGTGGTGGATCTATGTAGTATAGTGGTGGATCTGTGTAGTATAGTGGTGGATCTGTGTAGTATAGTGGTGGATCTGTGTAGTATAGTGGTGAATCTGTGTAGTATAGTGGTGGATCTGTGTAGTATAGTGATGGATCTGTGTAGTATAGTGGTGGATCTGTGTAGTATAGTGGTGGATCTGTGTAGTATAGTGGTGGATCTGTGTAGTATAGTGGTGGATCTGTGTAGTATAGTGGTGGATCTGTGTAGTATAGTGGTGGATCTGTGTAGTATACTGGTGGATCTCGGTAGTATAGTGGTGGATATATGTAGTATAGTGGTGGATCTGTGTAGTGTAGTGGTGGGTCTGTGTAGTATAGTGGTGGATCTGTGTAGTATAGTGGTGGATCTGTGTAGTATAGTGTTGGATATGTGCAGTATAGTGGTGGATCTGTGTAGTATAGTGGTGGATCTGTGTAGTATAGTGGTGGATCTGTGTAGTATAGTGGTGGATCTGTGTAGTATAGTGGTGGATCTGTGTAGTATAGTGGTGGATCTGTGTAGTATAGTGGTGGAATTCTATGCCATCAAAAGAAACGTAAAATTCGACATACAAATTAGGATCTGGCTAAAAATACTTGAATCAGTTATAGAACCCATTGCCCTTTATAGTTGTGAGTTCTGGGGTCCACTTACTAACCAATAATTCACAAAATGGGACAAACACCAAATTGAGACTCTACATGCAGAATTCTGTAAAAATATCCTCTGTGTACAACGTAAAATACCCAATAATGTATGCATAGCAGAATTAGACCGATACACGTTAATTATCAAAATCCAGAAAAGAGCTGTTAAATTCTACAACAACTTAAAAGGAAGTGATTCCCAAACCTTCCATAACAAAGCCATCATCTACAGAGAGATGAACCTGGTGAAGAGTCCTCTAAGCAAGCTGGTCCTGGGGCTCTGTTCACAAACACAAACACACCCCACAGAGCCCCAGGACAGCAACACAATTAGACCCAACCAAATCATGAGAAAACAAGAAGAGAATTACTTGACACATTGGAAAGAATTTACAAAAAAAATGAGCAAACTAGAATGCTATTTGGCCCTAAACAGAGAGTACACAGTGGCAGAATACCTGACCACTGTGACTGACCCAAACTTAAGGAAAGCTTTGACTATGTACAGACTCAGTGAGCATAGCCTTGCTATTGAGAAAGGCCACCATAGGCAGACCTGGCTCTCAAGAGAAGACAGGCTATGTGCACACTGCCCACAAAATGAGGTGGAAACTGAGCTGCACTTCCTAACCTCCTGCCAAATGTATGACCATATAAGAGAGAAATATTTCCCTCAGATTACACAGATCCACAATTTTTTTGAAAGCAAATCGAATTTTGATCAACTCCCATATCTACTGGGTGAAATACCACAGTGTGACATCACAACAGCAATATGTGTGACCTGTTGCCACAAGAAAAGGGCAACCAGTGAAGAACAAACACCATGATAAATACAACCCATATTTTCCCTTTTGTACTTTAACTATTTGGACATAGTATGATATTTATAATGTCTTTATTCTTTTGGAACTTTTGTGAGTGTAATGTTTACTGTTAATTTGTATTGTTTATTTCTCTTTTGTTTATTATCTACTTCACCTGCTTTGGCAATGTTAACATATGTTTACCATGCCAATAAAGCCCTTAAATTGAAAATTGAATTGAGAGAGAGAGAGAGAGAGAGAGAGAGAGAAAGGAGAGGAGAGGAGAGGAAGAGAGAGAGAGAGAGAGAGAGAGAGAGAGGGAGAGAGAGAGAGAGAGAGAGAGAGAGAGGAGAGAGAGAGGAGAGGAGAGGAGAGGAGAGGAGAGGAGAGGAGAGAGAGAGAGAGAGAGAGAGAGAGAGAGAGGATAGTAGAGGGAGGAGAGTAGAGAGAGAGAGAGAGAGAAGAGTAGAGAGAGAAAAGTAATGAGAGAGAGAGAGAGAGAGAGAGAGAGAGAGGATAGTAGAGGGAGGAGAGTAGAGAGAGAGAGAGAGAGAGAGAGAGAGAGAGAGAGAGAGAGAGAGAGAGAGAGAGAGAGAGAGAGAGAGAGAGAGAGAGAGAGAAGAGTAGAGAGAGAAAAGTAATGAGAGAGAGAGAGAAAATAAGAGGAAAATGCCCCCACTGACCCACAGCATGACCCCAAGAGAGAAGGGATCAGAGGAGGAACTGTCATTCGTTCAACTCTCCCCTCTCCTCTTCTCCTCTCTCTCTCTCTCTACCTTGCTGTTGTGATGCACACTGCGGTATTTCACCCAGTAGATATGGGGGTTTATCAAGATTGGATTTGTTTTCAAATTCTTTGTGGGTCTGTGTAATCTGAGGGAAATATGTGTCTCTAATATGGTCATACATTGGGCAGGAGGTTAGGAAGTGCAGCTCAGTTTCCACCTCAGTTTGTGGGCGGTGTGCACATAGCCTGTCTTCTCCTGAGAGCCAGGTCTTCCTACGGCGGCCTTTCTCAATAGCAAGGCTATGCTCACTGAGTCTGTACATAGTCCTAACAACATCCGGCGCCGAAACGAGATGGCCGCCTCGCTTCGCGTTCCTTGGAAAATATGCAGTATTTTGTTTTTTTATGTGTTATTTCTTACATCGGTACCCCAGGTAATCTTAGGTTTCATTACATACAGTCGGGAGGAACTACTGAATATACGATTAACGTCAACTCATCATCGTTCCTACCAGGAATATGACTTTCCCGAAACGGATCCAGTGTTTTGCCTTCCACCCAATACAATGGATCTGATCCCAGCCGGCGACCCTGTGCGACGCCGTAAAAGGGGCAAACGAGGCGGTCTCCTGGCCAGGCTTCGGAGACGGGCACATCGCGCTCCACTCCCTAGCATACTACTCGCCAATGTCCAGTCTCTTGACAATAAGGTTGATGAAATCCGAGCACGGGTAGCATTCCAGAGAGACATCAGGGATTGCAACGTGCTCTGCTTCACGGAAACATGGCTAACTCAAGAGACGCTAACGGAGTCGGTGCAGCCAGCTGGTTTCTTCATGCATCGCGCCGACAGAAACAAACATCTTTCTGGTAAGAAGAGGGGCGGGGGGGTATGCCTTATGATTAACGAGACGTGGTGTGATCATCATAACAACACACAGGAACTCAAGTCATTCTGTTCACCTGATCTAGAACTCCTCACAATAAAATGTCGACCGTATTATCTACCAAGGGAATTCTCTTCAATCATAATCACAGCCGTATATATTCCCCCCCAAGCAGACACATCGATGGCCCTGAACGAACTTTATCTGACTCTTTGTAAACTGGAAACCACACACCCTGAGGCTGCATTCATCGTAGCTGGGGATTTTAACAAGGCTAATCTAAAAACAAAACTCCCTAAATTCTATCAGCATATCGATTGTGCTACCAGGGCTGGAAAAACCCTAGATCATTGTTATACTAATTTCCGCGACGCATATAAGGCCCTCCCCCGCCCCCCTTTCGGAAAAGCTGACCACGACTCCATTTTGTTGATTCCGGCCTACAAACAGAAACTAAAACAACAAGCTCCCGCGCTCAGGTCTGTTCAACGCTGGTCCGACCAATCTGATTCCACGCTTCAAGACTGCTTCGATCACGCGGATTGGAATATGTTCCGCATTGCGTCCAACAACAATATTGATGAATATGCTGATTCGGTGAGCGAGTTCATTAGGAAGTGCATTGACGATGTCGTACCCACAGCAACGATTAAAACATTCCCAAACCAGAAACCGTGGATTGACGGCAGCATTCGCGTGAAACTGAAAGCGCGAACCACTGCTTTTAACCAGGGCAAGGTGACCGGAAGCATGACCGAATACAAACAGTGTAGCTATTCTCTCCGCAAGGCAATCAAACAGGCTAAGTCCCAGTACAGAGACAAAATCGAGTCGCAATTCAACAGCTCAGACACAAGAGGTATGTGGCAGGGTCTACAGTCAATCACGGATTACAAAAAGAAAACCAGCCCCGTCGCGGACCAGGATGTCTTGCTCCCAGACAGGCTAAACAACTTTTTTGCCCGCTTTGAGGACAATACAGTGCCACTGACACGGCCCCCTACCAAAACCTGCGGGCTCTCCTTCACTGCAGCCGAGGTGAGTAAAACATTTAAACGTGTTAACCCTCGCAAGGCTGCAGGCCCAGACGGCATTCCCAGCCGCGTCCTCAGAGCATGCGCAGACCAGCTGGCTGGTGTGTTTACGGACATATTCAATCAATCCTTATCCCAGTCTGCTGTTCCCACATGCTTCAAGAGGGCCACCATTGTTCCTGTTCCCAAGAAAGCTAAGGTAACTGAGCTAAACGACTACCGCCCCGTAGCACTCACTTCCGTCATCATGAAGTGCTTTGAGAGACTAGTCAAGGACCATATCACCTCCACCCTACCGGACACCCTAGACCCACTCCAATTTGCTTACCGACCCAATAGGTCCACAGACGACGCAATCGCAACCACACTGCACACTGCCCTAACCCATCTGGACAAGAGGAATACCCATGTGAGAATGCTGTTCATCGATTACAGCTCAGCATTTAACACCATAGTACCCTCCAAACTCGTCATCAAGCTCGAGACCCTGGGTCTCGACCCCGCCCTGTGCAACTGGGTCCTGGACTTCCTGACGGGCCGCCCCCAGGTGGTGAGGGTAGGTAACAACATCTCCACCCCGCTGATCCTCAACACTGGGGCCCCACAAGGGTGCGTTCTGAGCCCTCTCCTGTACTCCCTGTTCACCCACGACTGCGTGGCCATGCACGCCTCCAACTCAATCATCAAGTTTGCGGATGACACTACAGTGGTAGGCTTGATTACCAACAACGACGAGACGGCCTACAGGGAGGAGGTGAGGGCCCTCGGAGTGTGGTGTCAGGAAAATAACCTCACACTCAACGTCAACAAAACAAAGGAGATGATTGTGGACTTCAGGAAACAGCAGAGGGAGCACCCCCCTATCCACATCGACGGGTCAGTAGTGGAGAAGGTGGAAAGTTTTAAGTTCCTCGGTGTACACATCACGGACAAACTGAATTGGTCCACCCACACAGACAGCGTCGTGAAGAAGGCGCAGCAGCGCCTCTTCAACCTCAGGAGGCTGAAGAAATTCGGCTTGTCACCAAAAGCACTCACAAACTTCTACAGATGCACAATCGAGAGCATCCTGTCGGGCTGTATCACCGCCTGGTACGGCAACTGCTCCGCCCACAACCGTAAGGCTCTCCAGAGGGTAGTGAGGTCTGCAGAACGCATCACCGGGGGCAAACTACCTGCCCTCCAGGACACCTACACCACCCGATGTCACAGGAAGGCCATAAAGATCATCAAGGACAACAACCACCCAAGCCACTGCCTGTTCACCCCGCTATCATCCAGAAGGCGAGGTCGGTACAGGTGCATCAAAGCAGGGACCGAGAGACTGAAAAACAGCTTCTATCTCAAGGCCATCAGACTGTTAAACAGCCACCACTAACATTTAGCGGCCGCTGCCAACATACTGACTCAACTCCATTTCCATTTACATTTAAGTCATTTAGCAGACGCTCTTATCCAGAGCGACTTACAAATTGGTGCATTCACCTTATGACATCCAGTGGAACGGCCACTTTACAATAGTGCATCTAAATCTTTTAAGGGGGGGGGGAGTGAGAAGGATTACTTTATCCTATCCTAGGTATTCCTTAAAGAGGTGGGGTTTCAGGTGTCTCCGGAAGGTGGTGATTGACTCCGCTGTCCTGGCGTCGTGAGGGAGTTTGTTCCACCATTGGGGGGCCAGAGCAGCGAACAGTTTTGACTGGGCTGAGCGGGAACTGTACTTCCTCAGTGGTAGGGAGGCGAGCAGGCCAGAGGTGGATGAACGCAGTGCCCTTGTTTGGGTGTAGGGCCTGATCAGAGCCTGGAGGTACTGAGGTGCCGTTCCCCTCACAGCTCCGTAGGCAAGCACCATGGTCTTGTAGCGGATGCGAGCTTCAACTGGAAGCCAGTGGAGAGAGCGGAGGAGCGGGGTGACGTGAGAGAACTTGGGAAGGTTGAACACCAGACGGGCTGCGGCGTTCTGGATGAGTTGTAGGGGTTTAATGGCACAGGCAGGGAGCCCAGCCAACAGCGAGTTGCAGTAATCCAGACGGGAGATGACAAGTGCCTGGATTAGGACCTGCGCCGCTTCCTGTGTGAGGCAACTCCAGCCACTTTAAAAATGGGAATTGATGGAAATTATGTAAAAATGTACCACTAGCCACTTTAAACAATGCCACTTAATATAATGTTTACATACCCTACATTACCCATCTCATATGTATATACTGTACTCTATATCATCTACTGCATCTTGCCATCTTTATGTAATACATGTACCACTAGCCACTTTAAACTATGCCACTTTATGTTTACATACCCTACAGTACTCATCTCATATGTATATACCGTACTCTATACCATCTACTGCATCTTGCCTATGCCGTTCTGTACCACCACTCATTCATATATCTTTATGTACATATTCTTTATCCCTTTACACTTGTGTGTGTATAAGGTAGTAGTTGTGGAATTGTAGGTTAGATTACTTGTTGGTTATTACTGCATTGTCGGAACTAGAAGCACAAGCATTTCGCTACACTCGCATTAACATCTGCTAACCATGTGTATGTGACTAATAAAATTTGATTTGATTTGATTTGATTTAGTCAAAGCTTTCCTTAAGTTTGGGTCAGTCACAGTGGTCAGGTATTCTGCCACTGTGTACTCTCTGTTTAGGGCCAAATAGCATTCTAGTTTGCTCTGTTTTTTTTGTAAATTCTTTCCAATATGTCAAGTAATTATCTTTTTTTGTTTTGTCACGATTTGGTTGGTTCTAATTGTGTTGCTGTCCTCTCTCCCTTTCTCTCCTTATTTTTCTGTGTGAGCGATCTGCGCTCCACAACCGTAATGAGCTGAAAGGGCTGTGAGGCGAGGGCTGAGAAAAGCCTCTGAAGATGAAGTCTGGACAGAACAGATGGGTTTTGTTGAGGACTTGGGAGGCTGGTGGGGTGGCGATAGTCTAATTTGAGCAGCATAAAGCCGGGACCCTTTTCATATGCAGAGTACAAGCTTTGATCAAGAGCTGATGAAAGTCTGGGGAGTGGAGAGGTTGACAGGGTGGGGGGGGGGGGGCCTTTGTAGCAGACAAGAAGGCATCTGCTGAGCTCTGCCTTCTTCTCCTATACCATCCCCCGACTACAATGACTGCCGGAGGAAGAAATGTGTCATCTGAGCACTGTAGAAAACAACACATAAAAGAGGTCCCGGTGTAGGGGTGTGCATATAAATCTATATTCATGTGCCGCCCCTCTTATCCATGCGTATCCCTACACACATCACGTAGCTGCGGCTGTGGATTCACACGCTACGCCTGGCTGCTTCATTGACTTTCCTTGTTGAGAAACAAATAAAGGAGTTTTTTTTTTTTTTTTTGTGAGGGGAGAGCCATTGTGAGAGATCAATGGTGGGGTTGATGAAGAGCTTTGGGGGGACCTAGAGTGTAGTGATCCGGGCTAGCAAGAGCCACTGGGGAAAACACAGGAGGATTCCATGGTGATACAAAACGTAGCCTGCCATGTGTCCAACAGGACTCACAGAAAACAAGCAGGCAAAAAACATTGATTATCACTGAGATCAGAGACTAGGATGAGCTGGGTTTAATTTAACTAGGCAAGTCAGTTAAGAACAAATTATTATTTACAATGACAGCCTACGAACAGTGCTGAACAACTGCCTCTTTCAGGGGTAGAACAACAGATTTTTTTACCTTGTCAGCTCGGGGATTTGATCTTGCAACCTTTCAATTACTGGCACAACGCTCTAACCACTAGGCTACCTGCCTTGTTACTACTCAAAGGATTGCACGAAAGCAAGCAATAGAGATGGAGGTTAGTTTGCTAGTATCAGTCCTTGATGACATGACTATTTAACTACTCAATTAATAAACATAGCAGTAGTTTAATTACTCAAGCTTACTATTTCTAAATCAATTAGCAAATACTCCTGTCTGTCTTTCTGTAGCGGGAGAGAGTCCAGGATTTTGGGGACGCTCTTCTACCTGACAAGCCTCCTCTCACTATGGCTATATCCTTAATGGAACTCTATTCCCTACGTAGTGCAATCTTTTTGACCAGAGCCTATAGTCCAAAGTAGTGCACTTATGTAGGGAATAGGGTTACATATGGCTCTGGTCTAAAGTAGTGCATTATATAGGGAATAGGGTTCCATAGGGCTCTGGTCTAAAGTAGTGCACTATATAGGGAATAGGGTGTTATTTGGGACCATGATGATGATTCCAGATAGAACCCTTTTTGGTCCCAGATAGAACCCTTTTTGGTCCCAGGTAGAACCCTTTTTGGTCCCAGATAGAACCCTTTTTGGTCCCAGGTAGAACCCTTTTTGGTCCCAGATAGAACCATTTTTGGTCCCAGATAGAACCCTTTTTGGTCCCAGATAGAACCCTTTTTGGTCCCAGATAGAACCCTTTTTGGTCCCAGATAGAACCCTTTTTGGTCCCAGGTAGAACCCTTTTTGGTCCCAGATAGAACCCTTTTGGGTCCCAGGTAGAACCCTTTTGGGTTCCATTTAACACCCCCTCTGTGAAAAGGGTTCTACATGGAACTCAAAAAGGTTCTACCTGGAACCAAAATAATTCTACCTGGAATCAAAAATGGTTCTTCAAAGGGTTCTCCTACGGGGACAGCCCAACAACCCTTTAAGGTTCTAGATAGCACCTTTTTTTCTAAGTGTATATTTCCAGGGTGATATAAGTAAGCGTATTCAATGACTGTCATAGCTATATGCTCCAGGGTGATATAAGTAGACATATTCAATGACTGCCACAGCTACATATCTCCGGGGTGATATAAGAAACGAGTGTGCTTCTTGTGTAGAGATTCAAAGTACTGCTTTAACAGCCGAGTGTTAAACACAGTTAAGGAAGTTAAGATATTAAGAGAGGAAACATGAGAATACGAGCAGAATAATTCAAAACAGACTACCTGTTAGGTGAAGAGAACACTGTAGCTTTGTCCCAATTGACAGGATTAGAGGAGGGTGGTAGAGAGGTTACTACACGATGGTTTAAAGGTGCAATATACAGAAATCGCTCCGCCATTTCCTGGTGGCTAAAATTCTAACAGTTTGCCTAATTTAAGTTTGTGACAAAACAAGCAAGTGTAGGGAATCCTTATACCATCTAAACCACTTTGAAAAATATTTTCAATTATCAAATATTTTTATTGCAGCTGTTTGAAGCTCCTGTACAAAACCGAAATACATAGACACAAAAAAACTAAACTTAAGAATGGGAAGCATAGAAAAAGCGACATAGAACAGATCTACCACCTCTTAAAGTTTTTTTCAATGAGAATGACAGATCTATAACTCATATTTCTAAGTGAATTTGGTCAGGTCGCCCCAAAAAGTTACAAATTGCAGCTTTAAATTCAATCTGTAACTCATAAAAAGTATTTTGTCCTACTAAACTGGTCTTTACGACAAAATAACCAAACCTATACTCAAAAGAAAGGGCCGCAGTGTGTAGTGGTAGCAGCAGTAACTCGTCAACGGCCTACGCTCCTCACGGAGCCAAGGGCCTACGCTCCTCACGGAGCCAAGGGCCTACGCTCCTCACGGAGCCAATGGCCTACGCTCCTCACGGAGCCAAGGGCCTACGCTCCTCACGGAGCCAAGGGCTTGAGTCAGGTAAGTCAGTAGCTGGTTGGTCTTGGAGAGATTTTAAGTACACAGCCTGTAGTTTAGTCTGGCATCAGCCATGTCCTGTAGTTTAGCCTGGCATAAGCCATGTCCTGTAGTTTAGCCTGGCATCAGCCATGTCCTGTAGTTTAGCCTGGCATCAGCCATGTCCTGTAGTTTAGCCTGGTATCAGCCATGTCCTGTAGTTTAGCCTGGCATCAGCCATGTCCTGTAGTTTCGCCTGGCATCAGCCATGTCCTGTAGTTTAGCCTGACATCAGCCATGTCCTGTAGTTTAGCCTGGCATCAGCCATGTCCTGTAGTTTAGCCTGGCATCCGCAATGTCCTGTAGTTTAGCCTGGCATCAGCCATGTCCTGTAGTTTAGCCTGGCATCAGCCATGTCCTGTAGTTTAGCCTGGCATCAGCCATATCCTATTTGACCTGTGGTTGAGGACAGAATCCCTTTTACAAGACCACACTGTAGCAGTCAGAGGAAGTTAGAGGGGATTATTTGACGAGACGGTTTAGTGGAGCAAGGTAGAGGAGTTTGACCAGAGTTTGACCACACTATGCAGCGGTTGGCTCTCCTCTACTTCTAGTGCTCTGAAGCCACTTCCTCTGAGACCTCCGTGGCCCGTTTTGCACTCCACTAAAGAGACTTTCTGGAAGTCAAAATATACTTCACTTTCCCACTGTCAATTACTAACCAATTTTTACAACCTCACTACAAATTCTGAGGATTGCTCCTGAATGAGCCTGTCCTGCTCTCTGTACTGATGAGCGATCCACAGTGAGCCTCTCCTGTTCTCTGTACTGAGGATTGATCCATAATGAGCCTGTCCTGCTCTGTTCTCTGTACTGAGGGTTGATCCATAATGAGCCTGTCCTGCTCTGTTCTCTGTACTGAGGGTTGATCCATAATGAGCCTCTCCTGCTCTGTTCTCTGTACTGAGGAGTGATCCTGAATGAGCCTGTCCTGCTCTGTTCTCTGTACTGAGGGTTGATCCATAATGAGCCTGTCCTGCTCTGTTCTCTGTACTGAGGGTTGATCCATAATGAGCCTGTCCTGCTCTGTTCTCTGTACTGAGGGTTGATCCATAATGAGCCTGTCCTGCTCTGTTCTCTGTACTGAGGGTTGATCCATAATGAGCCTGTCCTGCTCTGTTCTCTGTACTGAGGGTTGATCCATAATGAGCCTGTCCTGCTCTGTTCTCTGTACTGAGGGTTGATCCATAATGAGCCTGTCCTGCTCTGTTCTCTGTACTGAGGGTTGATCCATAATGAGCCTGTCCTGCTCTGTTCTCTGTACTGATGAGTGATCCACAATGAGCCTGTCTTGCGCTGCTCTCTGTACTGAGGAGTGATCCTGAATGAGCCTGTACTGCTCTACTCTGCTGTCTGTACTGAGGAGTGATCCTGAATGAGCCTGTCCTGCTCTACTCTGCTGTCTGTACTAAGGGTTGATCCATAATGAGCCTGTCCTACTCTGTTCTCTGTACTGAGGGTTGATCCATAATGAGCCTGTCCTACTCTGCTAGTCTGTACTGATGAGTGATCCACAATGAGCCTGTCCTGCTCTGCTGTCTGTACTGAGGAGTGATGCTGAGGAGGAATAAATCCCTCACCACAGCTTGAGTGTTCTCTGCTTTCCCCTATACCCTGAACAACACTGCCTGTCACCAGTCTGTCAACTCTTGTTCCAGAACACTCATAGTGTTCTGTGTTCTGTTCAACAGAGGGAACATTCTCCAGCAGGTAGACAAGACCACACTTGTGTACAAATCCTGTTTAAGATCTTTCAAATCCTTTTTCTCTAGCCTTGCCTGGAGTGCCAGATTTTATATTTTTGTGACTATTCCTACAAATTGTAGGATCATAATTTGAGCCAGTTTGAATCCTGCAGCTTTAGGAAATGTGAATTATTATGTGGATTATAATTAATGGACATTTTTGTTGGGGTTGATTTAAAAAATTGTACGGGAAAAGCAAGTATGAAATACCAAATTTCAGAGGCTTTTTTAAGCCTCAAATACACTGCTACAGGGTGATCAAATTAAGATCCTACTGCACATCTGTAGGTCCATTTTTATTTTATATTTAATCTTTATTTAACTAGGCAATTCAGTTAAGAACAAATTCTTATTTTCAACGATGGCCTACCGGGGAACAGTGGGTTAACTGCCTTGTTCAGGGGCAGAACGACAGATTTTTACCTTGTCAGCTCGGGGATTCAATCTTGAAACCTTTCAGTTACTAGTCCAACGCTCTAACCACTAGGCTACCTGCCGCCCCACTTTATATACAATGACGGCCTACCCTGGCCAAACCCAGACGACGCTGGTCCAATTGTGTGCCGCCCTACGGGACTCCTTATCACCGTTGGATGTGATGCAGCCTTGATTTGAATCAGGGACTGTAGTGATGCCTCTTGCCCTGAGATGCAGTGCCTTAGACCACTGCGCCACTCGTGAGCCAGGCAAGCTCAATCAAACACATCTTAAGCATTTGATTTTTTTTTAAATGCTACTTGAACCCAGGTCTGGACCAGACTACAGCAAAGCATGATGGTCGGACAGGCCAGTAAATCTCTGTTTAAAGCCTGCTGACATTATCTCTGCAGTCTGTCGTCTAGCTGCTTTGCTCTGCTCTCCACACTTTCCTATTGGACCCCACAAGCCCCTCAGAGGCTCACTCAGAGACTCCAGCAGCAGTCCAGGTCTTCACATTTGACCCCTGCATTCCTATGGGGGGGGGGGGGGGGCTAATGAGTAGAGGGATCAGCAAGTAGCAGGGACTAACTCCTCATTACGGATTACTCAAGTCTGACTCAGGCATGCCTTTGATGGTTCTTTATTAACTTTTCAATCCTGACCGGGACAAAGGGAAGGGTAGTATGGGGTGCTAGTCTACAGACTTCCTATATGACAACAGGAAAGTAAACGAAGGGTGCTATAGCAGGTTTCCCTTCTTTGACAACTTCATTCATGAAAAAGTACTAAAAGACTGAGTCAATAGATGTGTTCAGTCATTTACAATGTAACTGAAGTCTCCAGCAACTGTACAGAAACAGCTTTAGTAGAACTTTGACATAGAGAATGTTGGTCTATTTTGGGAGACCTGCTTTGTTAGTACAGCTACAAAACCAGCCCTGTACAGATGTAGGATCTTAATTTGAGCCAGTTCTGCTACAGCAGGAAAGTAATCCTGCAGCATCAGGAAATGTTAAGTATTATGTAGACTATAAATCATGGGCATTTTTATAAGGGGTTGATACATTTTTCACTAGGGAAAATCAAGTCTGAAATGTCAAAGTGGACATTACAAACTTTAGAAGTCTTTTTAAAACTCAAATACGCTACACATTCTCAGCAGCAAAAGAGGGATCAAATTAAGATCCTACATCTGTCTGTTCTATAAATACATTACACACATACACAAATAAATAAAATGCAGATTGACAATCAACCAAGGTAAATAGGTTTTAAATTGGAGAGCAACCTGTTTGTATGTATGGAAATGAGAGAGTAACCTGTTTGCGTGTATGGGAATGAGAGAGTAACCTGTTTGCATGTATGGGAATGAGAGAGTAACCAGTTTGTATTTATAGGAATGAGAGAATGGTTTTCTGTCATGTTATGGGGAAAATAAACAAACATTCTGTTCCCGGGTGGATAGTGTCAGGTTTTGGCCAGGACTGTTCTGTTTTTTTGTCACTAGATGTCCCCATTGCACCTTTTTTGTACCTTTTGTTTTTCCCTTGCTCTATTATTGTTTGCACCTGTATGTCGTTCCCTTGTTAGTATTTAATCCCTGTGTGTTCCTTAGTTCCTTGCTCAGTGTTTGTATGTTAGCACCCAGCCCCAGCCCAAGCCTTGTTGTGAACATATATTCTTCTCTTGTTGGATTTTCCAGAGGTTCTCTGGTTTTGTTCTTTTGTATTTTGGATTAGTCTTTTGAGGTTTGTTTTTCCCTTGCTGTTTTTACCACTTTGTGGATTTTCTTTGTATTTTGGAAGATATCTATTTTTTATTAAACCACCATCTCTAGTACTGCTGTGTCTGCCTCATCTTCTGGGTTCTGCCGATTTAGTGACTGTTTCTCGCACCGGGTCCTGACAGAAACACTGAGCCATTAATATGAACCCAGAGGCAGCCAGTACCCAGGACTTTTTTCCCATGCTGTCCCACCACGAGGGGACTGTCCAACGTCACGGAGCTGCTCTGGTTCAGCAAGAGGCCTTAATGGCTGGACATTCTCAACTTCTGTCGGAGATGATGACTTCCATAAAGCAGATTTCTGATCAACTTTCTCCTGCAACCGCTTCTGCTCCAGTTCATCAGATTCAAGTGCCCGTGGCAGTTAACCCCCTGGCTGAACCTCGTCTGCCGCCTCCCCAACGGTTCTCAGGTGATCCGAGTGGTTGTAAGGGGTTTTTCACCCAATGTTCTCTCTCCTTCGAGCTGCAACCCTCGTCATTTCCCACCGACCGGTCCAAGATAGCATATATCATCACCCTGCTGTCGGAAAAAGCCCTAGCCTGGGCTACTGCTGTGTGGGATGCCCAAAGTCCCTGCTGTGCCAGCTACTCTACCTTTGCTGAAGAATTCAAGCGAGTGTTTCAAGGTCCTACCAGCGGTCCTGACTCAGCCAAACAGCTCCTGACTCTCCGCCAAGGTCGGCGCAGCGTGACGGACTATGCCATCCAGTTCCGCACGGTGGCAGCAGCGAGTGGCTGGAATGACGAGGCGCTCACAGTGTGCTTTTTGAAGGGTCTTTCCGACACCATCCAAGATGAACTGGTCACTCGGGAACCACCGGACAACCTCGAGTCCCTGATCAAGTTGGCTTCACGCATAGACCAGCGTCTGAGAGAGAGAGAGCTCAACCGTAGATCTCTCACCCTAGCTCCTATCGGTCCCAGCTCCGAGTCTCCACCTTTATCCCCGCTGACTCCACCGGAACCCATGCAGGTTGGACGCATCTCCCAGGCTGAGAGAGACCGCCGGATGAGGGAGCGATGCTGTCTATATTGCGGCAAACCGGGCCATTTCCTCTCCACGTGTCCCGGGCTCCAGGGAAAACGCACTCTCCCGTGCAGGCCTGGGAGGACGGTAACGGGAAACATAACCTCCTCTCATCCATCCAACTCCCGCCTGCTCATTCCAGTTACCCTTTCCTGGGACAACCACGAGCTTCCCCTTCAAGCCTTGGTAGACTCTGGAGCCGCAGGTAACTTCATGGATGGTGTCTGGGCGAAGGAGAATGGCGTTCCCTCTGAACCTCTAAGTGACCCCATAAGGGTTACTACGTTGGATGGAAGCCCTTTGGGATCTGGACTTGTCACTCGTGTCACTACCCCCTTGCGTCTTTCAGTTTCCCAACACCAGGAAGTGATGAACTTTCATCTGACCTCGTGTTCCGAGTTCCCTCTCGTCCTTGGATACCCCTGGCTTCACAGCCATAACCCTCACATCGACTGGTCTGTGGGCACTATCAAGCAGTGGGGTCCTACGTGCCAAGCCACTTGTATCTTCCCAAGTTCCCCGAGTTCCCCTCCCGAGTCTCTAGAATCCCGAGTCCCGAGTTCCCGAGTGTTACCATGACCTCAAACCGGTATTTAGCAAACAGAGGGCCACCAAACTACCACCTCATAGACCTTACGATTGCCCCATCGACCTGTTTCCGGGCACCTGCCCCCCCAGGGGTCGGATCTTTTCCCTATCTCCTCCCGAACGAGCTGCTATGGATACCTACATCAAGGACGCTCTGGCAGCAGGCCTCATGCGTCCATCCACCTCGCCGGCGGGAGCAGGGTTTTTCTTTGTGGCCAAAAAAAGACGGGGGATTACGTCCTTGCATCGACTACCGGGGACTTAATGCCATAACCGTCCGTAACCGCTACCCGCTACCCCTTATGGCCACAGCCTTTGAGCTGCTCCAGGAAGCAGTTGTCTTCACTAAGCTTGACCTGCGGAAAGCATACCATCTTGTGCGGATCAAACCCGGGGACGAGTGGAAGACCGCTTTCAACACGCCTACTGGTCACTACGAATACTCGGTGATGCCCTTCGGCCTGACCAACGCCCCGGCTGTGTTCCAAGCGCTCATAAACGATGTGCTTAGGGATATGCTTAACATCTTCGTGTTTGTTTACTTGGATGACATCCTCATCTTTTCGAGCTCCCTTCAAGAACACACTAAGCATGTCAGACAAGTGCTCAAACGCCTCCTAGACAGCCATTTGTACGTTAAGCCGGAAAAGTGTGAATTCCATTCCTCTCGAGTACAATTCCTGGGATTTATAGTGGAACCCGGTCGAGTCCAGATGGACCCCAAGAAGGTAGGGGCGGTAGCAGATTGGCCCACCCCCAAGTCCGTTAAGGAAGTTCAGCGTTTCCTGGGCTTCACTAACTTCTACCGCAAGTTCATCAAGAACTTCAGCTCGGTGGCAGCCCCTCTCTCAGCTTTAACCAAGGGTGGCAACACAAGGTTTCTGTGGGGAAGAGAAGCTGAGACGGCCTTCCAAGGACTCAAGCAGCGCATCCTCTGCTCCCATCCTGACACTACCGACGGCGGATGAACCTTTTGTGGTGGAGGTAGACGCATCAGAGGTTGGTGTTGGAGCTGTCCTGTCTCAGAGGGGTGAAGACAAGAGGCTTCATCCTTGCGCCTTCTTCTCTCACCGGCTTACCCCGGCCGAGAGGAATTACGATGTGGGGGATCGTGAACTCCTAGCGGTTAAGATGGCATTGAAGGAATGGAGACACTGGCTCGAGGGGGCTTCTCAACCGTTTCAAGTGCTTACGGACCACAAAAATCTGGAGTATATCCAGCAGGCGAAGCGGTTGAACTCCAGACAAGCTCGATGGTCTCTTTTCTTCAGCCGATTCCAGTTTATTCTCACCTATAGACCCGGGTCGAAGAATCTCAAACCGGATGCCTTGTCACGAGTCTACTCTCCTGCCATTCGAGAAGATACTGACATGACTGTTCTTCCTGCCGCTAAGATCGTGGCTCCGATCTCGTGGCAAGTGGAGGATACCGTGAAACAAGCTCAAGCCATCGAACCGGGCCCTGGAGGAGGTCCTGCTAATCGGTTGTTTGTTCCCAAGGCAGCAAGGTCCCAAGTCCTTCTGTGGGGGCACTCCTCTCGCCTCACCTGTCACCCGGGCGTAGGTCGCACCTTGGAGTTCATCCAGCGTAAGTTCTGGTGGCCCACCATAAGAGAAGACGTTGCCACTTTCGTCAAGGCCTGTTCCGTGTGCTGCCAGGGCAAATCTTCTCACCTCCGCCCTCAAGGACTCCTTCACCCTTTATCTATTCCCCACCGACCCTGGTCCCATATCTCGCTGGACTTTATTACTGGCCTTCCTCCGTCCCATGGTAATACTACGATCCTAGTCATCATCGACAGGTTTTCTAAGGCGGCCAGGTTTGTTCCCTTGACCAAATTACCTTCTGCCAAGGAAACAGCTGAGTTGGTGATTAACCATGTGTTCCGAGTCTTTGGCATCCCGCAAGATATGGTTTCCGACAGAGGTCCCCAGTTCGCCTCAAGGTTTTGGAAGGCCTTCTGCCAACTCATAGGGGCCACGGCCAGTTTATCTTCAGGGTACCATCCGGAGTCCAACGGCCAAACTGAGAGGATGAATCAGGAGCTGGAAACCACCCTCAGATGTATGGTTTCCAACAACCCATCCACATGGTCATCCTTCATTGTTTGGGCTGAGTACGCGCACAACACCTTGTGCTCCTCCTCCACTGGTATATCCCCGCACGAGTGTCAGTTTGGCTATGCTCCTCTATTGTTCCCGGACCAGGAGGCAGAAGTCAGAGTGCCTTCAGCCTCGAGGTTCATCAGACGCTGTCGGCTTACGTGGAAGAAGGCCCGTCTTAATCTTCTGCGTTCCTCTCAGCAGTACCAACGACAAGCCAACAGACGTCGCCGTCCCGGTCCTACCCTGTACCCCGGCCAGAGAGTATGGCTCTCAACAAAAAACTTACCGCTACGGGTGGAGTCTCGCAAGCTGTCCCAGAGATTCATCGGACCCTTTAAGATTGCCAGGAGAGTCAATCCCGTTACTTTTCGCCTGCACTTACCCAGATCCCTTAAAATCAATCCCACATTTCACATTTCTTTATTAAAACCTGTTGTTTTTTCTCCCCTTATTCCGGCAGGCAGACCTCCCCCTCCGCCCCGTGTCATCGGAGGCCAGTCGGCTTATACCGTCCACCGGATACTGGACTCCCGCCGGGTGCAGCGGTCCTGGCAGTATCTGGTGGACTGGGAAGGCTACGGTCCCGAGGAGCGCTCCTGGGTTCCTGCCAAGGACATACTGGACCCTGACCTCATTCGTCAGTTCAGGGCCCTCCACCCTGAGAAGGCTGGTAGGAACGTCAGGAGCCGTTCCTAGGAGGGGGATTCTGTCAGGTTTTGGCCAGGACTGTTCTGGTTTTTTGTCACTAGATGTCCCCATTGCACCTTTTTTGTACCTTTTGTTTTTCCCTTGCTCTATTATTGTTTGCACCTGTATGTCGTTCCCTTGTTAGTATTTAATCCCTGTGTGTTCCTTAGTTCCTTGCTCAGTGTTTGTATGTTAGCACCCAGCCCCAGCCCAAGCCTTGTTGTGAACATATATTTTTCTCTTGTTGGATTTTCCAGAGGTTCTCTGGTTTTGTTCTTTTGTATTTTGGATTAGTCTTTTGAGGTTTGTTTTTCCCTTGCTGTTTTTACCACTTTGTGGATTTTCTTTGTATTTTGGAAGATATCTATTTTTTATTAAACCACCATCTCTAGTACTGCTGTGTCTGCCTCATCTTCTGGGTTCTGCCGATTTAGTGACTGTTTCTCGCACCGGGTCCTGACAGATAGCCTGATGACTCACACTAAATTCCACCGCTGCTCTGTTGTTCTCTACATATTTCAGTCAGAGACTGCCATCATTAAAGTAATTTTGTGGTGAAGCCAATGACACATTTTCTAACCGCCGCTTCACTCACGTGAGTTCTGGCTCTGGCCGGAACCAACAGGTTTCTGGACCAATCAGACAGCCTAGAATGTGTTTGCATTCGGGGGCAGTGTCAGGGAGGTACTCAGATCCAGACAGACGACTCATTGCGGAGAAGACAATAACATCGTTGGGCAGGAGCAAGGGATTCTGGGTAGCCAGGCAACGATGTTCCCCTGTGGGCCACATTGGGTCTTCAACCAGGTCCAGACGGGTCGCACTGAAAATAGTTTATATTTCCTCCCCAAAAACAGTCTTTCATCCATTTTTTGGGGGAATTTCCGATGCTCCCTGACTGTCTAGCTTACATTTTGGTGATTATTAGCGAACTGGACACAGTCAAGATACTGTATGAATGTAGGTCCATTATAATTTTTACAGTTTCAATATATATCTTTTTTTTTTTACTCAAACCACCTGCGGGCTCCCCTTGTCCCCTGCGGGCCCCCCTCTTGTACAGTAGGTCCGAAATGGCTCCCTATTCCCTATCTAGCACACTACTGGGTTTCCTTATGGGCCCTGGTCAAAAGAAGTGCACTGCATTGGGAATAGGGAGCCAATTAGGATGAACCCGGAGGGCCCTTTACAGAACTCACAGGGTCTTTCACAGGGTCTTTCACAGGCCTTTCATAACGGCAACAAAATAAGGGAGGGACTCAATTCAGAAGTCCATTGGGGGAAAAAAACAGGATTGTGAGGATAAAAATACAAGCAGAACCAAAACACACATCAATCTGGGGGCTGGCCATTGACATCATGTTAATCTGACACAGGGACATCATTATAATCTGACCCAGGGATATCATTATAATCTGACCCAGGGACATCATGTTAATCTGACCCAGGGACATCATTATAATCTGACCCAGGGACATCATTATAATCTGACCGAGGGACATCATTATAATCTGACCCAGGGACATCATGTTAATCTGATCCAGGGACATCATTATAATCTGACCCAGGGACATCATGTTAATCTGACCCAGGGACATCATTATAATCTGACCCAGGGACATCATTATAATCTGACCCAGGGACATCATGTTAATCTGATCCAGGGACATCATTATAATCTGACCCAGGGACATCATGTTAATCTGACCCAGGGACATCATTATAATCTGACCCAGGGACATCATGTTAATCTGACCCAGGGACATCATTATAATCTGACACAGGGACATCATTATAATCTGACCCAGGGACATCATTATAATCTGACCCAGGGACATCATTATAATCTGACCCAGGGACATCATTATAATCTGATCCAGGGACATCATGTTAATCTGACACAGGGACATCATTATAATCTGATCCAGGGACATCATTATAATCTGACCCAGGGACATCATGTTAATCTGACACAGGGACATCATGTTAATCTGACACAGGGACATTCATTATAATCTGACCCAGGGACATCATGTTAATCTGACCCAGGGACATCATGTTAATCTGACCCAGGGACATCATGTTAATCTGACCCAGGGACATCATTATAATCTGACCCAGGGACATCATTATAATCTGACACAGGGACATCATGTTAATCTGACCCAGGGACATCATTATAATCTGACCCAGGGACATCATTATAATCTGACCCAGGGACATCATTATAATCTGACCCAGGGACATCATTATAATCTGACCCAGGGGCATCATTATAATCTGATCCAGGGACATCATGTTAATCTGACACAGGGACATCATTATAATCTGATCCAGGGACATCATTATAATCTGACCCAGGGACATCATTATAATCTGATCCAGGGACATCATTATAATCTGATCCAGGGACATCATGTTAATCTGACCCAGGGACATCATGTTAATCTGACCATGGGACATCATCATAATCTGACCCAGGGACATCATTATAATCTGACCCAGGGACATCATGTTCATTTGACACAGGGACATCATTATAATCTGATCCAGGGACATCATTATAATCTGACCCAGGGACATCATTATAATCTGACCCAGGGACATCATTATAATCTGACACAGGGACATCATGTTAATCTGACCCAGGGACATCATTATAATCTGATCCAGGGACATCATTATAATCTGACACAGGGACATCATTATAATCTGATCCAGGGACATCATTATAATCTGACCCAGGGACATCATTATAATCTGACACAGGGACATCATTATAATCTGACCCAGGGACATCATGTTAATCTGACCCAGGGACATCATTATAATCTGACCCAGGGACATCATCATAATCTGACCCAGGGACATCATGTTAATCTGATCCAGGGACATCATGTTAATCTGACCCAGGGACATCATTATAATCTGACCCAGGGACATCATTATAATCTGACCCAGGGACATCATGTTAATCTGACACAGGGACATCATGTTAATCTGATCCAGGGACTTCATTATAATCTGACCCAGGGACATCATTATAATCTGACCCAGGGACATCATTGTAATCTGACCCAGGGACTTCATTATAATCTGACCCAGGGACATCATGTTAATCTGACCCAGGGACATCATTATAATCTGACCAAGGGACATCATTATAATCTGACACAGGGACATCATTATAATCTGACCCAGGGACATCATTATAATCTGACCCATGGACATCATTATAATCTGACACAGGGACATCATGTTAATCTGATCCAGGGACATCATTATAATCTGATCCAGGGACATCATTATAATCTGACCCAGGGACATCATTATAATCTGACCCAGGGACATCATGTTAATCTGACCCAGGGACATCATTATAATCTGACCCAGGGACATCATTATAATCTGATCCAGGGACATCATGTTAATCTGACCCAGGGACATCATTATAATCTGATCCAGGGACATCATGTTAATCTGACCCAGGGACATCATTATAATCTGACCCAGGGACATCATTATAATCTGACCCAGGGACATCATGTTAATCTGACCCAGGGACATCATTATAATCTGACCCAGGGACATTATGTTAATCTGATCCAGGGACATCATTATAATCTGACACAGGGACATCATGTTAATCTGACCCAGGGACATCATTATAATCTGACCCAGGGACATCATGTTAATCTGACCCAGGGACATCATGTTAATCTGACCCAGGGACATCATTATAATCTGATCCAGGGACATCATTATAATCTGACCCAGGGACATCATTATAATCTGACCCAGGGACATCATGTTAATCTGACCCAGGGACATCATGTTAATCTGACCCAGGGACATCATTATAATCTGACCCAGGGACATCATGTTAATCTGACCCAGGGACATCATGTTAATCTAGAGGACAGCATGTGTTAAACACAACATAGCAACAGACCAGAGGACTGACTTTATCCACTGATCTCTGTGAGAGTCGTTATAAAGAAAGAGTCATTATATATTATAACAATAAATGTTGTTGTATAGGTTAACATTGTCTACTCTTCGGGGCGGTACCTAGCCTAGTGGTTATTGCGTGTGCCATCACAGCAGCAAGATTTGTGACCTGTTGCCACAAGAAAAGGGCAACCAGTGAAGAACAAACACCATTGTAAATACAACCCATATTTATGTTTATTTATTTTAACTTGTGTGCTTTAACCATTTGTACATTGTTACAACACTGTATATATATAATATGACATTTGTAATGTCTTTATTGTTTTGAAACTTCTGTATGTGTAATGTTTACTGTCAATTTTTATTGTTTATTTCACTTTTGTATATTATCTACCTCACTTGCTTTGGCAATGTTAACACATGTTTCCCATGCCAATAAAGCCCCTTGAATTGAATTGAATTGAATTGACAGAGAGATCGACAGAGAGAGAAGAGAAATATGTAATGAATTTAGGGCAGAGACATCTTTCTCTTCTCTCTCTGTCGATCTCTCTGTCTCTCACTCTCTCTGTTGTCCACAGCTTTTATGATGTAAGCTACCAAAGCCAGACAAAGACAAACAGCAAAATGACCCTGAAAACTCAGCCTGCCGTTTCATCTGAGAAGGAAGAGTTCTCCCTGAAAACAGCCTGCCTCTCAGGATAAAGGTAAGACCCAGATGCAGACCGTGTCGAAGTAACAATGTGTATTACAGCAACAGAGGCAAAGGTACAGGACGGCAGGCAGGCTCAGGGTCAGGCAGAGGTCGTAAATCCAGATAGGGGCAAAGGTACAGGACGGCAGGCAGGCTCAGAGTCAGGTTTGGGGTCAGGACTGGCAAGGGTAAAAAAAATAGGAGGGCGAGAAAAAGAGAGGCTGGTACAACCAGGGCACTACTATATACCACTACTATAGACCAGGGCACTACTATAGACCAGGGCACTACTATAGACCAGGACACTACTATAGACCAGGACACTACTATATACCACTACTATAGACCAGGGCACTACTATAGACCAGGACACTACTATAGACCAGGGCACTACTATAGACCACTACTATAGACCAGGACACTACTATAGACCAAGACACTACTATAGACCAGGACACTACTATATACCACTACTATAGACCAGGGCACTACTATAGACCAGGGCACTACTATAGACCACTACTATAGACCAGGACACTACTATAGACCACTACTATAGACCAGGACACTACTATATACCACTACTATAGACCAGGACACTACTATAGACCAGGACACTACTATAGACCAGGACACTACTATAGACCACTACTATAGACCAGGACACTACTATAGACCAGGACACTACTATAGACCAGGACACTACTATAGACCACTACTATAGACCACTACTATAGACCAGGACACTACTATATACCACTACTATAGACCAGGGCACTCTATAGACCAGGACACTACTATATACCACTACTATAGACCAGGACACTACTATAGACCAGGGCACTACTATAGACCAGGACACTACTATAGACCACTACTATAGACCAGGACACTACTATAGACCAGGACACTACTATAGACCAGGGCACTACTATAGACCAGGACACTACTATAGACCACTACTATAGACCACTACTATAGACCAGGACACTACTATATACCACTACTATAGACCAGGGCACTCTATAGACCAGGACACTACTATAGACCAGGACACTACTATAGACCACTACTATAGACCACTACGATAGACCAGGACACTACTATATACCACTACTATAGACCAGGGCACTCTATAGACCAGGACACTACTATAGACCAGGACACTACTATAGACCAGGGCACTACTATAGACCAGGACACTACTATAGACCACTACTATAGACCAGGACACTACTATAGACCAGGACACTACTATAGACCAGGGCACTACTATAGACCAGGACACTACTATAGACCACTACTATAGACCACTACTATAGACCAGGACACTACTATAGACCAGGACACTACTATAGACCAGGGCACTCTATAGACCAGGACACTACTATAGACCAGGACACTACTATAGACCACTACTATAGACCACTACTATAGACCACTACTATAGACCAGGACACTACTATATACCACTACTATAGACCAGGGCACTCTATAGACCAGGAAACTACTATATACCACTAATATAGACAAGGACACTACTATAGACCAGGACACTACTATATACAACTACTATAGACCAGGACACTACTATAGACCACTACTAAAGACCAGGACACTACTATAGACCAGGACACTACTATAGACCAGGACACTACTAGACCAGGACACTACTATATACCACTACTATAGACCAGGACACTACTATAGACCACTACTAAAGACCAGGACACTACTATAGACCAGGACACTACTATAGACCAGGACACTACTATAGACCAGGACACTACTATAGACCAGGACACAACTATAGACCAGGGCACTACTATAGACCACTACTATAGACCAGGACACTACTATAGACCACTACTATAGACCAGGGCACTACTATAGACCAGGACACTACCATAGACCATTTACATTTACATTTTAGACCACTACTATAGACCAGGACACTACTATAGACCAGGACACTACTATAGACCAGGACACTACTATAGACCACTACTATAGACCACTACTATAGACCACTACTATAGACCAGGACACTACTATAGACCACTACTATAGACCAGGACACTACTATATACCAGGACACTACTATAGACCACTACTAAAGACCAGGACACTACTATAGACCACTACTATAGACCAGGGCACTACTATAGACCACTACTATAGACCAGGACACTACTATAGACCACTACTATAGACCAGGACACTACTATAGACCAGGACACTACCATAGACCAGGACACTACTATATACCACTACTATAGACCAGGACACTACTATAGACCACTACTATAGACCAGGACACTACTATAGACCAGGACACTACCATAGACCAGGACACTATTATAGACCAGGACACTACTATAGACCAGGACACTACTATAGACCAGGACACTACCATAGACCAGGACACTACTATAGACCAGGACACTACTATATACCACTACTATAGACCAGGACACTACTATAGACCAGGACACTACTATAGACCAGGACACTACTATAGACCAGGACACTACTATAGACCAGGACACTACTATAGACCAGGACACTACTATATACCAATACTATAGACCAGGGCACTACTATAGAACAGGGCACTACTATAGACCACTACTATAGACCACTACTATAGACCAGGACACTACTATAGACCAGGACACTACTATAGACCACTACTATAGACCAGGACACTACTATAGACCACTACTATAGACCAGGGCACTACTATAGACCAGGGCACTACTATAGACCAGGGCCTATAGTGCACTACTTTAGACCAGGGCACTACTTTACACCAGGGCACTACTTTAGACCAGGGCCTATATTGTACTATATAGGTAATAGGAAGCAGAATCTCATGTGTTTTGGGACCATGAATAGTGTCTCTACAAACCCTGGAAAGATCGACAGCAACAGAGAGCAGTATGAGGTGGAAATAAAGGCTTATGGCAGGCTAGTCTAACTCCTCATTAACATCCAAGGAATAATCCTTTGGAATTCGCTATCAGGAGAGACTCGGCTGCTGTTTGTACAACTTTTTACATTTTCTTTCCGTTCCTAGCTAATGATTCCAACTGCAATTTCAATACAACTAATTTAGTAATGACAATAATGCAATTTAATCATTAAATATAACATTTATATTAAGGGTGTGTGTTGGCTAACATTAGTGATTAGCTACTAAACATTTAATCTGATTTGTTGAACATGTCCTTGTTACTGATGTAATAGGACTGTTAAAAGCTGATGTGTAGCTTGCCAATAAAGAAAAGCAAAGTGACTCTGTAACGGGTGGCGGCTGGCGGCTATTACACACACACACGCACGCTAATGGAGGCTATAAGACTATAGATCACTGAGAATAAATCCCTGAAGGCGTGTTAAGATCACCCGGCAGCAGTAAAATAATATAGTGAATTACGGGCTGTAAAAGACATTAGGTTGTATTATAGCTATTAAGTGGAACACATGGACCGTCTAGAAAATACAACATGAATCAATATTGACTGAGAAATATTGAAGTTAAACCTGATTGAGAAGATATTCATAGAGGTTATATGTACAAATTAAAATTTAAAATTAAAATGTACAAATTTATAACTTAAAAGGTACAATAAATACAAAAAGGTTCAATTCCATGTTTAAAAAAAAAGGAACTTCAAGAGTTAATTTTTTAACTCTGATGAAATCATCAAACACAAGACTACTGAACGCTAAAAAAGCTATTTTCCCTAACGTGTATTATAGTTGAAAGGAATCAAGGTAGCGATATATCTATAACAAAATCTGCATTTCTACTCTTTTAGTGTTGCTGTTTAGTTCAGCATCATTACAATCATTGGCAGTGTCTCAAACGACACCCTATGACCATAGGGCTGTGGTCAAAAGTAGTGCACTACATAGGGCTCTCTGGTCAAAAGTAGTGCACTACATAGGGCCCTCTAGGCTCTCTGGTCAAAAGTAGTGCACTACATAGGGCCCTCTAGGCTCTCTGGTCAAAAGTAGTGCACTACATAGGGCCCTCTAGGCTCTCTGGTCAAAAGTAGTGCACTACATAGGGCCCTCTAGGCTCTCTGGTCAAAAGTAGTGCACTACATAGGGCCCTCTAGGCTCTCTGGTCAAAAGTAGTGCACTACATAGGGCCCTCTGGCCTCTGGTCAAAAGTAGTGCACTACATAGGGCCATTTAGGCTCTCTGGTCAAAAGTAGTGCACTACATAGGGCCTTCTAGGCTCTCTGGTCAAAAGTAGTGCACTACATAGGGCCCTCTAGGCTCTCTGGTCAAAAGTAGTGCACTACATAGGGCCCTCTAGGCTCTCTGGTCAAAAGTAGTGCACTACATAGGGCCCTCTAGGCTCTCTGGTCAAAAGTAGTGCACTACATAGGGCCCTCTAGGCTCTCTGGTCAAAAGTAGTGCACTACATAGGGCCCTCTGGCCTCTGGTCAAAAGTAGTGCACTACATAGGGCCATTTAGGCTCTCTGGTCAAAAGTAGTGCACTACATAGGGCCCTCTAGGCTCTCTGGTCAAAAGTAGTGCACTACATAGGGCCCTCTAGGCTCTCTGGTCAAAAGTAGTGCACTACATAGGGCCCTCTAGGCTCTCTGGTCAAAAGTAGTACACTACATAGGGCCCTCTAGGCTCTCTGGTCAAAAGTAGTGCACTACATAGGGCCCTCTAGGCTCTCTGGTCAAAAGTAGTACACTATAGTGTAAATCCCCTGTTTTTTCATCTATCGGTAATCAGATGTTTGATCTAAGTACTGCAGGTAGTTATATCAATTATATGCACTATTTAGGTGACTGTTGCTTGTATTGAATCCAAAAAAGACCCCTGTAATGATGCAGACTTTCCCCCGCTGATCTTTTCTCACACGTTGCTGAGCAACAAGACTTGACTTCCCAGCACCTGGCATGGACAGGCCAAAGTAAGTAAGCATCTATTGTAATTATACTAGTCCTGTAGGCATTAACACATTCCTCTCTCTCTCTGTCTAACTCTTCATCTCTCTCTGTCTAACTCTTCATCTCTCTCTCTCTCTGTCTAACTCTTCATCTCTCTCTGTCTAACTCTTCATCTCTCTCTCTCTGTCTAACTCTTCATCTCTCTCTCTCCCTCTTCTCTCTCCCTCTGTCTAACTCTCCCTCTCTCTCTCCCTCTGTCTAACTCTTCATCTCTCTCTCTCTCTGTCTAACTCTTCATCTCTCTCTGTCTAACTCTTCATCTCTCTCCCTCTGTCTAACTCTCCCTCTCTCTCTCCCTCTGTCTAACTCTCCCTCTCTCTCTCCCTCTGTCTAACTCTTCATCTCTCTCTCCCTGTCTAACTCTTCATCTCTCTCTCCCTGTCTAACTCTTCATCTCTCTCTCTGTCTAACTCTTCATCTCTCTCTCTGTCTAACTCTTCATCTCTCTCTCTCTGTCTCTCTCCCTCTATCTCTCTGTCTCTCTCTCTTCCCCTCTCTCTTCATCTCTCCCTCTCTCTCTCTCTCTGTCTAACTCTCCATCTCTCTCCCTCCCTCTCTCTTCATCTCTCTCTCTCTCTCTCTCTCTTTCTCTCCCTCTATCTCTCTCTTCCCCTCTCTCTTCATCTCTCCTTCTCCCTCCCTGTCTAACAGGACTGATATTGATCAATGCCTGCTCTCTGCAGTACTGCAGTAGCATAAGCACTGAGCCAGCTTCCCCACGCTGCTTTCCATGACCTGGCGTTAAAACGGAGCCAAGCTATTAAGTCCTGATCTGAGCTCAACAAGCTGAAAGGCCCAGGGCAGTATAGGGAAGAGGAGCCTGTGTTTAGGATACGTTTTCAACCATTAGTTCAGCCAAGCCTTAGTTATCCACTGTGGAGTCTGGACAAAAAAGGTATTCTTGGCAACAGGTGACAATATCTAATTACCTGTCCTGTCCAGGGGGTGTACTTATAAATCAAGCTGTCACACGCTACAGAAACAGGAGATAGGCTCCTGCCCTATGGGTCTTTCTGGCTGGACAAGGCTTACTTGCTTGTCAGTTTCCTGTTAAAATGACACCAAGACACTAAAACGAAGCCACATCTGCCAGTAAATTTGAGGAATTAGAACTGTGACATAATGAATATACTAGATATTGCATGAGGCATCATCTTTAGGTGAAGTGGGAGTAGAATCCAGTCGAACCCAGAGGGGGAGGAAACGAAACGAGGCACCTTGACACCACCATGACATCATAAGGCCCATTCTCAACTCGGTAACGAACGAAGACTTGAACATTCCTTCAAAACCATTACTTACACTGACGGGAGAAAGAGACACATTCATTACTGGGCTCTTCAAGCACCTAAAAATAAAATAAAATGTTTTTGCCCATGTGTTACATTTTGAGTTCACATGTTACAGTAACACCACCTTTTCACATGTGAGGAGAATAGCATATTTTCACCTCACATCTGAAATTTGCCATTTCACATGATGATTTAAAAAAAATCCACATGTGAAAATCTTACTTTCACACGTGGAATTGGAAGTTCACATGTGTAAATCAATCACATTGGAAAATCAATCACATGTGAGAATCTAATTTGTTAGGTTTACATGTTAGATTTTCACATGTGGAATAACTTTTACAGGTGGAATTGCAGACATGTGGGGTTGAAATAATGTTATTCTCCTCATGTGAAGAAGATGGAGTTAACAGTTTTGCAGTGGCAATGGTGGAATAAAGAGGACCAAATGCGGGACAAGGGAACGATCTTGACATGGATCGCGTTCAAATGGAGACATCCCACGGGCCCGGTTGTCAATTCAACATCTATTCCACGTTGGTTCAATGTTAATTTAATTGAAATGACCGTCAGAAACAACGTTGATTTAACCAGTGTGCCCAGTGGGATAGTTCTGCTTGTTAACCCTATCAGTCCCAGGAACCCAGCAAAAATCCTCTTTTCATTGATCTGACTTTCATTTATCTGCAGCCCTTTATATTTAGTGTTTTACCATTTAAAACACTACGGAGTGTTTTTACCATTTTCTGTTCAGGACAACCAAAACAATTTGACATAAACAGTAAATAGTTGAATTCATGAATATTAAGGTTTGTCAAAGCAAGAATCTGATCCGCATGAGTTTCTATGATTATTGTATGTACAGAACTAGTTGGGAATTGAATATCCAGATAGTTTTGTGACAGCTATGTGAGCTTATTACAGACACTATGTCCTGGGATTTCCTATTACCTTCTATGTCAGTGGTCACCAACCGGTCGATCGCCAAGGCATTGCTAGGCGATCGCCAAACGTTTCTGTAAAAAACCCAATGGTAAAGATGAAGTATGAATCCGATTTTGAACCATTTCATGTGTCTGAAGGTACAAACTCTTCCTTCCCGGTGGACCCAGAGAGCAAATCAAGTGTACTATAGGCCTACCGCTGGCCAATCAGATGGCTCAGATGACCGTGTCTGCAGTAACGTAAGCAGCATAAAGGAAAGCTACAGCAAAGTGGATACTGTGAGCTGTAAAACGTTTAAAAACCACGACTAGAGAGAGACTGTCAACGAATACAGCAAAGAGCTGCTGTTTTTATGAGTGACTTCATGTTTCAGGTCTTATTCAGTATTGTCAACACTTTTATAAACCATAAAATGTGCGTTCACCCTACTTCCACTCAAGCTACTATCAGCAGTGCAGCCGTAATGAACGAGAAGGAAAGTGTCTCTATAGGCTTGTGTTGTTGTTATTAGAGGCTTGGGTCTCTTTTAATATCGAGGAATATTTCACTTTCTCTGTTCATAGGAGTAACAACATGAATTTGTCCACGAGTTTCACCATCAGCTGGAAGACGGTGTCCCTTTTTGTCCAGCATCAGTGGAGGAAAGGGAGGGACGTTGAGAGACGGACCCTCAGTCTGTTGCTCTCTCCCTCCGCTGAGACTGACCATCAGATGCAGGTACCAATTGTCCAGAAATACAGAAGAAACCTGTCCGAAAAACACATTTTCTTATTTGTCATACTTTTTCATGTGTTTTCTTTTTGGTAAGGGAGTCCACAGAGGTATGGAATGTTCCATGGGCTTCAGTATTAATGGATTAATGGAACACTCCAGTGTTAATGGATTAATGGAACAATCCAGTGTTGATGGATTCATGGAACACTCCAGTGTTGATGGATTCATGGAACACTCCAGTGTTAATGGATTCATGGAACACTCCAGCGTTGATGGATTCATGGAACACTCCAGTGTTAATGGATTCATGGAAAACTCCAGTGTTAATGGATTCATGGAACACTCCAGTGTTAATGGATTCATGGAACACTCCAGCGTTGATGGATTCATGGAACACTCCAGTGTTAATGGATTCATGGAAAACTCCAGTGTTAATGGATTCATGGAACACTCCAGTATTAATGGAACACTCCAGTGTTAATGGATTCATGGAACACTCCAGTGTTAATGGATTCATGAAACACTCCAGTGTTAATGGATTCATGGAACAATCCAGTGTTAATGGATTCATGGAACACTCCAGTGTTAATGGATTCATGGAACACTCCAGTGTTAATGGATTCATGGAACAATCCAGTGTTAATGGATTCATGGAACACTCCAGTGTTAATGGATTCATGGAACACTCCAGTATTAATGGATTCATGGAACACTCCAGTATTAATGGAACACTCCAGTGTTAATGGATTCATGGAACACTCCAGTGTTAATGGATTAATGGAACACTCCAGTGTTAATTTATTCATGGAACACTCCAGTGTTAATTTATTTTCATTTTTTATTGAACCTTAATTTATACAGTTTTTTCTCATTGAGATAACATCTCTTTTCCAAGAGAGACCTGGTCCAATAGCAGCAGGGGGAACAACGTTTCAGACAAAACAACTTACATACACTAACACAACATTAAACAAAACTATAAACACACATACAGTACAACAACTACATATTACGTTAAAAAACAGAAAAGCCTTGACTAAAAAACAGCTGTCCTAAAGACAATTACACTCTTCTATGATATATATATATATATATACATCGATCAAGTGTTTAAACTCCACCAACTAAACTAGATCTTCAAATTTTAAAATGTTCAGGAGAGAATTCCAGGACAACGGAGCTGAGTAACTAAAACTATTTCTACCATGGCCTGTTCTAATTTTTGGTACTGTTAGAATCAAATGAGAATAGGACCGTAATTGGTATTGATTTACTGTCCTGATAAAAAAAAAGAACAGAGATAAAATGGCATTTTACCCGATATGGCCTTATAAATCAGTGTTCAACCTACGCAAGGTCAATGACGACCAGCCAACAGCGCTGTAAGACGCTTCTGATTTGTAATGAACCTGAGGGCTGCATGATACACGGAATCAGGTGCTCTCAGGGTAGTGGCTGAGGGCTGCATGATACACGGAATCAGGTGCTCTCGGGGTCGTGGCTGAGGGCTGCATGATACACGGAATCAAGTGCTCTCAGGGTAGTGGCTGAGGGCTGCATGATACACGGAATCAGGTGCTCTCAGGGTAGTGGCTGAGGGCTGCATGATACACGGAATCAAGTGCTCTCGGGGTAGTGGCTGAGGGCTGCATGATACACGGAATCAAGTGCTCTCGGGGTCGTGGCTGAGGGCTGCATGATACACGGAATCAAGTGCTCTCAGGGTCGTGGCTGAGGGCTGCATGATACACGGAATCAGGTGCTCTCAGGGTAGTGGCTGAGGGCTGCATGATACACGGAATCAAGTGATCTCGGGGTCGTGGCTGAGGGCTGCATGATACACGGAATCAAGTGCTCTCGGGGTCGTGGCTGAGGGCTGCATGATACACGGAATCAAGTGCTCTCAGGGTCGTGGCTGAGGGCTGCATGATACACGGAATCAGGTGCTCTCAGGGTAGTGGCTGAGGGCTGCATGATACACGGAATCAAGTGCTCTCGGGGTAGTGGTTGAGGCCTGCATATATATAACATCACTAAAATCTAAAACCGCCAGTAATGTACATCGTACCAGCTCCTTCCTGGCCTCCAGAGAAAAACAAGCCTTATGCCGGTAATAAAAACCTATTTTCAGCTTGAGCTTCCTTATCACGTTCTCTACACGCACTGTGAAGCTCAGCTTGTCATCCACCCACACACTCAAATATTTGTACACTTCAACTTGCTCTATAGTATGTCCAGCCAATGTAGCAATAACATGATGAGTAACATGCCTGGCATTTGAAAATACCATGCATTTTGTTTTACCTGAATTTAGAACCAGCTTTAAATCATACAGATTCTGTTGTATGATATTAAATGCTCTTTGGGCATTTTCAAAAGATAAAGATAAACTACTACCACTTGAATAAAGAACAGTATCATCTACATAAAAATGAACATCCGCTGTTTCAATAAGATCCCCAATGTTGTTGATATACAAAATGAACAACAGTGGGCCCAAAATAGAACCTTGCGGAACACCTGAGCACAACTCTATGGACTCAGATTTACAACCATCCGCTATTACACATTGTGTACGATTTGATAGGCAATTTATAAACCAATTTAGAGCATGACCAGTAATTCCACAACATGTTAACCTTTGCACTAACACAGCATGTTCCACGGTGTCAAATGCCTTTGACAAATCAATAAATACAGACACACAATGTAACTTGTCAAGAGCACACTGGAAGTCATTTAAAACCTTCAATGTGGCTGAAACAGTGCTGTGGCCAGACCTAAAACCTGATTGCATTCCATTTATGGATTAACGGAACACTCCAGTCTTAAGTTTCCCTGCATTAAAGCCTCCAGCTTCTAGGAGCGCCGCCTCTGGGTGAGCGTTTTCTTGTTTGCTTATGGCGGAATACAGCTCATTCATTGCTGTCTTAGTGCCAGCCGCTGACTGTGGTGGTATGTAAAACAGCTACAAAAAATACAGATGAAAACTCTCTAGGTAGATAGTCAGCTTATCATGAGATACTCTACCTCAGGCGAGTAATAGCGCGAGACTTCCTTAGATATCGTGCACCAGCTGTTATTTACAAAAATACATAGTCCGCCACCCCTGGTCTTACCAGAAGCCGCTGTTCTATCCTGCCGGTGCAGCATATAACCATGTTGATACTGTCATTGTTCAGCCACGTCTCCGTGAAGCATAAGATGTTACAGTTTTGAATGTCTCGTTGGTAGTTAAATCTTCCGCGTAGGTCTTCTATTTTATTGTCCAAAGATTGCACGTTTTCTAGCAGAATGGAAGGAAGTAGGGGTTTATTCAATCGCCTACGAATTCTCAGAAGGCAGCCCGCCCTCCGGACCCTTTTTCTCCGCCTCCTCTTCATGCAAATCCTGGGGATCTGGGCCTATTCCCGAAAAAGCAGTATATCGTCCGCGTCGGGCTCGTCAGACTTGTTAAAGGTAAAAAATGGATTCTGCCAGTCTGTGGTGAGTAATCGCAGTCCTGATGTCCATAAGTTATTTTCGGTCATAAGAGACGGTAGCGGCAACATTATGTACAAAATAAGTTAAAAAAATAAGTTACAGACAATGCAATTAAACAAACAACAAAGCACAATCGTTTGGGGGCACATAAAACGTCTGCCTTCTTCTCCTGCGCCATTTTACACTGGAACCTTCCATTAATACATTAAATCCGTTCTACCAAATTTCTATCAGCATGTTAAATGTGCAACCAGAGGGGGAAAAAAACTCTGAATCACCTTTACTCCACACACAGAGATGCATACAAAGCTCTCCCTTGCCCTCCATTTGGAAAATCTGACCGTAATTATATCCTCCTGATTCCTGCTTACAAGCAAAAATTAAAGCAGGAAGCACCAGTGACTAGATCAATAAAAACGTGGTCAGATGAAGCAGATGCTACACTACAGGACAGTTTTGCTAGCACAGACTGGAATATGTTCCGGGATTCCTCTAATGGCATTGAGGAGTGCACCACATCTGTCATTGGCTTCATCAATAAGTGCATCGACGACGTCGTCCCCACAGTGACAGTACGTACATACCCCAACCAGAAGCCATGGATTACAGGCAACATCCGCACTGAGCTAAAGGCTAGAGCTGCCGCTTTCAAGGAGAGGGACTCTAACCCAGAAGCTTATAAGAAATCCCGCTATGCCCTATGACGAATCATCAAAAAGGCAAAGCGTCAATACAGGACTAAGATCTAATCGTACTACACCGGCTCTGACACTCGTCGGATGTGGCAGGGCTTGCAAACCATTACAGACTACAAAGGGAAGCACAGCTGAGAGCTGCCCAGTGACACATGCCTACCAGATGAGCTAAACTACTTCTATGCTCGTTTCGAGTGAAATAACACTGAAACATGCATGAAAGCACCAGCTGCCCCAACAGATCCACAGATGATGCAAACTCTATTGCACTCCACACTGCCCTTTCACACCTGGACAAAAGGAACACCTATGTGAGAATGCTTTTCATTGACTACAGCTCAGCGTTCAACACCATAGTGCCCTCAGCTCATCAATAAGCTAAGGACCCTGGGACTAAACACTTCCCTCTGCAACTGGATCCTGCACTTCCTGATGGGCCGACCCAGGTGGTACGGGTAGGTAACAACACATCTGCCACGCTGATCCTCAACACAGGGGCCCCTCATGGATGCATGCTCTGTCCCCTCCTGTACTCCCTGTTCACTCATGACTGCACGGCCAGGCACGGCCAACACCATCATTAAGTTTGCCGATGACACAACAGTGGTAAGCCTGATCACCGACAATGCAGAGACGGCCTATTTGAAGGAGGTCAGAGACCTGGTCTTGTGGTGCCAGGACAACAACCTCTCTCAACGTGATTAACCTCTTTCAGCTAGGGGGCACTTTTTAGGTTTGGAAAAATAACGTTCCCAAGGTAAACGGACTATTTCTCAGGCCCAGATGCTAGAATATGCATATAATTGACAGATTAGGTTAGAAAACACTCTAAAGTTTCCAAAACTGTCAAAATATTGCCTGTGAATATAACAGAAATTATTTTGCAGGCGAAAACCTGAGGAAATCCAACCCGGAAGTGCCTTTTATTTGGAAAAATCCCTGTTCCATTGGCTGCCCATCCTCCATTTAAAGGGGTATCAACCAGATTCCTTTTCCAATGGCTTCCTCAAACTGTGACCAGGCTTTAGACATAGTTTCAAGCTTTTATTTTGAAAAATGAGCGAGATTTATCAAAACGCATCAGGTGTCCTTTGATTAGTTCATGCGCCCGAGATTTGTAGCTCAACATTTTCTTTCTCTGTAGTATTGAATAGTTTACCGTCCGGCTGAAATATTATCGATTATGTATGTTAAAAACAACCTGAGGCTTGATTATAAAAAATGTTTGACATGTTTCTACGAACATTACGGATACTTTTTGGAATTTTCGTCTACCCTCGTCTGCCCTTCAGGACCGGCACGAGCCTGTGGTTTTCTGAACATAACGCGCAAACCAAATGGAAGTTTTTGGTTATGAAAATAATTTTTATCGAACAAAAAGAACATGTATTGTGTAACTGGGAGTCTCGTGAGTGCAAACATCCGAAGATCATCAAAGGTAAGCGATTAATTTAATTGCTTTTCTGACTTTCGTGACCAAGCTAATTTGCGGCTAGCTGTTCTTACTGTTTTGTCTAGTGATTGATAAACTCACAAACGCTTTGATTGCTTTCGCTGTAAAGCATATTTTCAAAATCTGACACGACAGGTGGATTAACAACAAGCTAAGCTGTGTTTTGGTATATTTCACTTGTGATTTCATGATTATAAATATTTTTAGTATTTTTTATTTATTTGGCGCTCTGCAATTCAGCGGTTGTTTACGAAAATGATCCCGCTAAAGGGATCCGTGCGTCAAGAAGTTAAGACAAAGGAGATGATTGTGGACTACAGGAAAAAGAGGACCGAGCACGCCTCCATTCTCATTGACGGGGATACAGTGGAGCAGGTATATGATGATACACCAGTAACGTAATAAAATATATAGCTGTCGGCTATATTAGCCACGACTTAACGTTCTTTGTGCAGCTTCAAATGTCGAACAAAGTTGGAAATTGTTGCGCCTCCGTCTGTAATTTTCTTCCCGCGTGTTTTGCAAGTTGCAATCCGTTTTTTGTTGATACAGCGTTGTCTTTATATCTGAAAATAATAATTTGGGGGTATCATCTTTCCAAGGTCTTCATCTGACTTCACCTGCCGACGTTCCTCTGCACTGCCACGCACAACTTTTTCTCAGCTGGCACAATTTGATTGGCTGCTGTCCGATTCAAACTGTAATCCGTTAAATGAAGAGTTGATGCGCTGCACACTTTTTTAAATAGCATCATCATCATCACCATTTTTTAAATAGCAATATTTTGGCTTGGGGAGGGTATCAAGTCAGGTCGAGTCAATAGGCTCAAGTCCAAGTCAAATCACGAGTCATTGGTGTTAAAGTCAAAGTCGAGTTGCAAGTCATCATATTTGTGACTCGAGTCTGACTCAAGTCCAAGTCATGTAACTCGAGTCCACACCTCTGTTGGTGAGTACGGCCCAGTACAATACTGGGGCCAAACTCCCTGCCATCCAGGACCTATACCAGGTGGTGTCAGAGGAAGGTCCAAAACATTGATAAAGACTCCAGCCACCCATGCCATAAAATGTTTTCACTGCTTTCGCACAGCAGGCGGTCCCAGTGTAAGAAGTCTTGAACCAACAGGACCCTGAACTGCTTCTACACCCAAACCAGAAGACTGCTAAACAAGACTGCTAAACAGCTAATCAAATGGCTACCCGGATTACCTGCATTGACCTTTTTTTGCACTAACTCTTGTGCACTGACTCTATGCTAACACTGGACTGTACCCACAAAAATGTAACTCTTTGGCCTGAATGCAAAGCTCTATGTCTGGAGAAAACCAGGCACAGCCCATCACCCATCTAACACCATCCCTACCGTGAAGCATGGTAGTGGCAGCAACATGCTATGGGGATGGTTTTTCTGTGGCAGGAAGAGGGAGAATGGTAAAGATAGAGGGAAAAATGGCACCAAATACAGGCATCCTTGATGAGAACCAGTTTCAGAGTGCAAACGACCTTAGACTGGGGTGAAGATTTAAGTTCCAACGGGACAATGACCCCAAGCATACTGACAAAGCAACGCTGGAATGGCTTCAGAACAAGAATGTGAAAGCCAAAGCACAGGCTTTAATCCCATAGAAAATCCGTGGAAATATTTAAAGATTGCTGTTCACCGCCGCTGCAATCTGCAAGGAAGAAAATCCACAAATCCAGATGTGCAAAGCTGATACAGTCATACCCAAGATGACTTAAAGCTGTAATCGCAGCCAAAGGTGAAAGGTCACAAAGTATTGACTCAGGTGGTAAACATAAAGGTCCAGTCCATTAAAAAAATTGGTGGCCTGTAAACACTTCACTGTTGTGATGCCAAAATTCTAGCAAAAATGCATTGTGCATAGAATTAAAAAGGTATTGTCGGATATTATTCATCCTAATCAGACAAGTTTTTTTTACATGGACAATACATTGGAGATAATATAAGACAAGTACTGGAAACAATAGAACACTATGAAAAATATGTGAAACCAGGCCTTGTTTTCATAGCTGACTTTGAAAAGGCCTTTGATAAAGTACGACTGGAATTTATATATAAATGCCTGAAATATTTTAATTTTGGAGAATCTCTTATACAATGGGTTAAAACTTCTTATGGCTTGGGGGCAGTATTTCGACGTCTGGATGAGAAGCGTGCCCAAAATAAACTACCTGTCACTCAGGCCCAGAAGCTAGGATATACATATAATTGGCAGATTTGGATAGAAAACACTCTAACGTTTCCAGAACTGTTCAAATAATGTCTGTGAGTATAACAAAACTGATATGGCAGGCGAAAACCTGAGGAAAATCCATCCAGGAAGTGGGATTTTTTTGATGTGGTTATTTTCAATTGAATGCCTATAGAGTATCTAATGGGTTAGGACCCAGATTGCAGTTCCTATGGCTTCCACTAGATGTCAACAGTCTTTAGACATTGATTCAGGCTTGTTTTCTGAAAAATGAAGAAGAATGAGACCTTTCTGTCAGTGGACTGTAGAATCATGCAGTGCTGGTTTACGCGCATGACCGAGTGCGCGCCCTTCGTTGTTTTTCCTTTCTATTGAATACGCTTTTGTCCGGTTGAAATATTATCGATTATTTAGACAATTGACAACCTGAGGATTAATTATAAATATTGTTTGACATGTTTCTATGAACTTTACCGGTACTATTAGGATGTATTCGTCTGCATGTTTTGACCGCCTTTGAGCCAGTAGATTACTGAACAAAATGCGCCAACAAAACAGAGTTTTTGGGATATAAAGAGGGACTTTATCAAACAAAACAAACCATTATTGTGTAGCTGGGACAATTGTGACTGCAACCATATGAAGATCTTCAAAGGTACGTGATTACATTTATTGCTATTTCTGACTTTTGTAATTCCTTTACTTGGTTGTAAAATGTTTGTATGCTTTTGTAAGCGGGGCGCTGTCCTCAGATAATTGCATGGTATGTTTTCGCCGTAAAGCCTTTTTGAAATCTGACAAAGCGGCTGGATTAACAAGAAGTTCATCTTTAAGCCGATGTATAACACTTGTATTTTTTACATAAGTATTCAACACTTTTGCTATGAGACTCAAAATTGAGCTCAGGTGCATCCGTTTTCATTGATAAGTTTGAGATGTTTCTACAACGTGATTGGAGTGCACCTGTGGTAAATTCAATTGATTAGACATGATTTGGAAAGGCACACACCTGTCTATATAAGGTCCCACAGTTGACAATACATGTCAGAGCAAAAACCAAGCCATGAGGTTGAAGGAATTGTCTGTAGAGCTTCGAGACAGGATTACAGTATGTACCAAAAAATGTATTCAGTATTGAACGTCCCCAAGAACACAGTGGCCTCCATCATTCTTAAATGGAAGAAGTTTGGAACCACCAAGACTCTTCTTAGAGCTGGCTGCTCGGTGGTCCAAACTGAGCAATCGGGGAGAAGGGCCTTGGTCAGGGAGGTGACCAAGAACCCGATGGTCACTCTGATAGAGCTCCAGAATTATTCTGTGGAGATGGGAGAATCTTCCAGAAGGACAACGACTCTAAGCACACAGCCAAGTCAATGCAGGAGTAGCATTGGGACAAGTCTCTGAAGGTCCTTGAGTGGCCCAGCCAGAGCCCAAACTTGAACCCGATCGAACATCTCTGGAGAGACCTGAAAATAGCTGTGCAGCGACACTCCCTATCCAACCTGACAGAGCTTGAGAGGATCTACAGAGAATACAGGTGTGCCAAGCTTGTAGCGTCATACCCAAGAAGACTCAAGGCTGTAATCGCTGTCAAAGGTACTTCAACAAAGTACTGAGTAAAGGGTCTGAATACTTATGTAAATGTCATATTTAAGTTTTTGCTTTGACAAAAACAACTTAATACATTTCAGAATAAGGCTGTAATGTAACAAAATGTGGGAAAAGTCGAGGGGTCTGAAAACTTTCCAAATGCCCTGTATGGGGGATACAACCATCCCAGCTCTGCAGATTTTGCTGCGAACAGACAGAATCATTAGATCACTTGTTTTGGTACTGTCCATATGTAGCTTGTTTTTGGTTGCAGGTTCAGGAATGGCTGAAGAATCACAACATTTACCTTGAGCTAACTCTGCAGATAGCACTGCTGGGTGATCTGAAAAGCCATAGTCAATCAATCAATAATATAATAATGTATATCTTGAATTAACAATCTGTAGAAACTATGAGAATGAAAGATTTAGAACTTTTGTAAAACATCACAGCACATTTGAAAAATATATGGCACATAGAAATCAAAACTGGATGGTGTTCAGAGAGAGATGGGAGGGGTTGAGGGGAGCTGAAGGATGGGACTGGATGGTGTTCAGAGATAGATGGGAGGGGTTGAGGGGAGCTGAAGGATGGGACTGGATGGTGGTCAGAGATAGATGGGAGGGGTTGAGGGGAGCTGAAGGATGGGACTGGATGGTGGTCAGAGATAGATGGGAGGGGTTGAGGGGAGCTGTAGGATGGGACTGGATGGTGTTCAGAGATAGATGGGAGGGGTTGAGGGGAGCTGAAGGATGGGACTGGGTGGTGTTCAGAGATAGATGGGAGGGGTTGAGGGTAGCTGAAGGATGGGACTGGATGGTGGTCAGAGATAGATGGGAGGGGTTGAGGGGAGCTGAAGGATGGGACTGAATGGTGTTCAGAGATAGATGGGAGGGGTTGAGGGTAGCTGAAGGATTGGACTAATAACAACAAGACAACTATTGTAAAATATACTGTGTTTGTAAAATGTATGTATAAACAGGAAGAAGAAGCCTAAGTGTTGTCAATTAGTTTACTCCAAGGGTAGGGGTAGTAGGGTTAGGGGGAAATAATGAAGGGAAATATATAACAAATATACAGTGGCAAGAAAAAGTATGTGAACCCTTTGGAAATACCTGGATTTCAGCATAAATTGGTCATAAAATTTTATCTGATCTTCATCTAAGTCACAACAATAGGCAAAGACAACCTGCTTAAACTAATAACACACAAACAGTTATACGTTTTCATGTCTTTATTGAACACACCGTGTAAACATTCATAGTGCAGGGTGGGAAAAGTATGTGAACCCTTGGATTTAATAACTGGTTGACCCTCCTTTGGCAGCAATAACCTCAACCAAATGTGTTCTGTAGTTGAGGATCAGACCTGCACAACGGTCAGGAGGAATGTTGGACTATTCCTCTTTACAAAACTGTTTCAGTTCAGCAATATTCTTGGGATGTCTGGTGTGAACTGCTCTCTGGAGGTCAGGCCACAGCATCTCAATGGGGTTGAGGTCAGGACTCTGACTGGGCCACTCCAGAAGGCGTATTTTCTTCTATTGAAGACATTCTGTTGTTGATTTACTTCTGTGTTTTGGGTCGTTGTCCTGTTGCATCACTCAACTTCTGTTGAGCTTCAATTGGCGGACAGATAGCCTAACATTCTCCTGTAAAATGTCTTGATAAACTTGGGAATTCATTTTTCGGTCGATGACAGCAAGCTGTCCAGGGCCTGAGGCAGCAAAGCAGCAACCATGATGCTCCCTCCACCATACTTTACAGTTGGGATGAGGTTTTGATGTTGGTGTGCTGTGCCTTTTTTTCTTCACACATAGTAATATCATCTGTCCACAGAATATTTTGACAGTAGCGCTGTGGAACATCCAGGTGCACTTTTGCAAACTTCAGAGGTGCAGCAATGTTTTTTTGGACAGCAGTGACTTCTTCAGTGGTGTCCTCCCATGAACACTATTCTTGTTTAGTGTTTCACGTATCGTAGACTCGTCAACAGAGATGTTAGCATGTTCCAGAGATTTCTGTAAGTCTTTAGCTGACACTATTGTATTCAATGTAGACAAGAAAAATACAATACTTTGTGTGTTATTAGTTTAAGCACACTGTGTTTGTCTATTGTTGTGACTTAGATGAACATCAGATCAAATTTGATGACAAATTTATGCAGAAATCCAGGTAATTCCAAAGAGTTCACATACTTTTTCTTGCCACTGTATATATATATATGTATTATTTTATTTTTTTAATATATGGGGGATTGGAAATGATGCAGATAATTACATTGATAGAAGCCACAATATATATGCAATATTAAAGCTGATCCACCCCCTAAAATAATACTAATAACAAAGTATTGACTCAGGGGTGTTAATACTAATGACAATTCTATATTTCTGTATTCCATTTTCAAGAAATGTGGATAAATGTCAAAAAATATGTTTTGACTTTGTCATTATGGGGTATTGTGATGTCATTATGAGGTATTGTGATGTCACTATGGGGTATTGTGATGTCACTATGGGGTATTGTGTGTAGATGGTTGAGAAAAAAAATATATTTAATCCAACAAAATGTGGAATAAGTCAAGGTGTATGAATACTTTCTGATGGCACTGTAGCTACCTAAATTACCTGGTACCCCTGCACATCGACTCGGTACTGGTACTCCCTGTATAAAGCCATGTCATTACCTGGTAGCCCTGCACATCGACTCGGTACTGGTACTCCCTGTATATAGCCATGTCATTACCTGGTACCCCTACACATTGACTCGGTACTGGTACACCATGTGTTTATAGCCATGTTATTACCTGGTACCCCTGCACATTGACTCAGTACTGGTACTACCTGTATATAGCCACGTTATTACCTGGTACTCACTGTATATGGCCATGTTATTACCTGGTACCTCCTGTATATAGCCATGTTATTACCTGGTACCTCCTGTATATAGCCATGTTATTACCTGGTACCTCCTCTATATAGCCATGTAATTACCTGGTACTCCTTGTATAAAGCCATGTTATTACCTGGTACCTCCTGTATATAGCCATGTAATTACCTGGTACTCCTTGTATAAAGCCATGTTATTACCTGGTACCTCCTGTATAAAGCCATGTTATTACCTGGTACCTCCTGCATATAGCCATGTTATTACCTGGTACCTCCTGCATATAGCCATGTTATTGTTATTCGTTATTCTCTGTGCATTTATTCCATGTGTCACATTTAACATTTATACTTTAAAAAGGACCTGTCAGTCAGCATGTCCCTGTTAGTCTACACCTGTTGTTTAGGAAACATGTGACGAATAAAATGTCATTTGATTTTAGGTCTTTCTTGAAATCCAAACATTGTTCTTGATTTATGCGAAATTGTGAAGGTTTAAAATCATATCTAATAGATTAGGATGGTCCCTGGTCTAAAGTAGTGAACTATATAGGGTTCTCTAGGGCTCTGGTCTAAAGTAGTGCACTATATAGGGAATAGGGTTCTATAGGGCTCTGTTAAAAGTAGTGCACTATATAGGGAATAGGGTTCTTTCGGGCTCTGGTCTAAAGTAGTGCACTATGTAGAAAATAGGCCGGGTGCAATTTGCGATGGACTCACCTGAGAGAAGTTGAGTCCGTTGAGAGGGTGACACTGTTCCTCCACCTTCTCCACAGCTCCTGTTCTCTTCCTCATCCTCTCTGCCTCCTGAGCCAGGTACAGATCCAACACCGGGACCCCTCTCGTCTTAATGTCCGCCTCCGTCAACGAGTTCACCATCAACATCACCCACACAGGCCTCTTTCTCTCCCAGTTCCCTGCTATTGCATTAAACAGGTAGTCAGCGTAGAGGCCTTTACCCCTCTGGTCAGGAGTCATCCACGATGGCATCATGAGCTTGACGTACTCCAAGTGCCTCTTGAGGCGTCTGTAGATATCTCTGGGTAGAACATCTTGTAGGGTTCCCCCCTGAGGGAGGAGCTGGCAGCTGGTCAGCGCTGAGATGGTGTAGGGATCAGTCAGGTCCAGCTCCAAGTAAACCATGTTGCTCTCCTGGAAAGCCTTCTTGGAGTTCTCTGGGATAAAGTCCCAGACGCGCGTGTAAGGGACGTGGATCGTGCCGTAGAAGTAGGACGGAGGGTTGCGTTTGATGGTCCACAGGAAAGAGTTCAGATCACTTTGCTACCGATGCGGAAAAGAGGAAAGAAGACATTGAGTGAATTAGTAATAGTATTACCAGGCTATAAAACCAAATTCATGTTTTTTGGTCAACCCAAAACCTTATGTCCTTAATGAACATATACTGTGTGTGTGTGTGTGTGTGTGTGTGTGTGTGTGTGTGTGTGTGTGTGTGTGTGTGTGTGTGTGTGTGTGTGTGTGTGTGTGTGCGTGCGTGCGTGCGTGCGTGTGTGCGTGCGTGTGATGTCACTCACAAAACATGTCACTAAAATTAAACAAAGACATGGACAAACAAACTATTTTAATTGCTGGCTGGTCTAAAAACAGACTTGCAATAAACAAAAATACCTACTAGGTTTCATCCATTGCAAATAGACAGTGTGAACATGGAGCTATTTAAATTGACCGAGACTGTTGATTCTACATGCGATAGGCCATTTGATGCTCGGTAATGGACTGATAATGTCTTATCAGCAGAACACTTCACAGCGCACTAGACTCACACAATAGACATCCGAAATGATCTGCGCTCTTAGAGGATGTAGAAACTTTACAGGAAAACACTTAGACCTACTTTTTGAGGTTCGCACCTATCTGTGGATTAGGCTACACTCGCGGATGAATGAACTAGCCTAGAACGACACATTTTGTAAATGAAAAGTGAATGGAAGAAATAATAATTTAGCCTAACATATTTATAGGCTAAAACGGGACCGTGGACATTCAGATATTCAAATAACAGTTCCATTGGACATTTTTAAAATTATGAAAAAAATCATAATTTACTTAGATGTTGGCTAAGACATTATATTCAATCGGACGTGATATTAGGGGACTTACTTTCCTTTTTAGCTCGCAGTTAGACGACTCCCGGAGGCTCCATTGGTCGTCTCCTTTCACCAGCAGCATTAGGAACGCTTGAATAAATGTGACCCAAGAGACCAGCATCGTAACTCCCAACGTGCACGCTATTTTCACAACGTGTCGCAAAGATGAAGCTACCCAACAACAATTCTTTCCTGGGGAAATTGCTTAAATAATTTTCCGAATTTCAGTTCCATGTAAATAATAATTCAAACACGCCGACATATAGCCTATCTACCTTTCTGCCGCCGGAAGAACTCATGTTTGAGTGAAATTGCATTCAATAGTTTGAGTGATGTTTTTTTTTCTTCACATGTGTGAAAGCATTGACGATGTCATCATGCTGTCGTCTTGAATCTGACACTTTCCCTCTCCCTCATATTTGATAATACGCTGCCGTGCATGGCACTTGATGGAAACCTACAACTTGCTTCGCGATAGTAGACTAGGCTACAATCCTCAATGAGATAAAAAATCGAATCTAACTATCCAGTGTTTGATAGGCCACACTTAGAACCGAGCAGATTGTGCACAGTGAGTAAATTAGTATCCAAAGTGCACGCAAGCAACAGGTTCTAAACTAAACTTCGTGCGTCTTCAGGTTCCCGGAATGAGCGTTGGAATTCCTCGCCACAATGTTGTTACTACTCCGCTGTTATCTACTTCCAAAACACAGGCCCGCAGAAAATAAATGATTTCACCGGTGCTGTTCGGGAATTCGAACGGAGCAACACTTTCTCCTGAATTGGTTGTCCAATTCCAAGCGCCATCAACCGTCCCCAAATCCTCGAAGAAACTTTCTCTATCGTGTCCTCCTTGTTTCCATAACTCCAGACTCCCCTCATTTCTCTCACTGTGTTGCTGGAGTGTGTAAGCATCTCTATGTTAGGCTCATGCATGGGGCACTACCTACCCCCCTGCCCCCACCCTCTCTCTCTCTCCACTCCTCCACCCCCTCCCCACTGTGCAATAATCTGATTTAACATCTCACCCCCCCGCGGGTCGTGGCGAGAGGAGTACACTCATACACTTCAAAGTAGAATCCGACTATGGTCTGATCTGCTGCTCAGGACTTTATCAGGAGTCGGCAAGATTCGGTTTTTCCAGAGCCCTAACAGCGGCAGGAGTGAGAGTGGTTGAGCGCTCACAGCGGCAGGAGTGAGAGCGGTTGAGCCCTCACAGCGGCAGGAGTGAGAGTGATTGAGCCCTCACAGCGGCAGGAGTGAGAGTGGTTGAGCCCTCACAGTGGCAGGAGTGAGAGCGGTTGAGCGCTCACAGCGGCAGGAGTGAGAGTGGTTGAGCGCTCACAGCGGCAGGAGTGAGAGCGGTAGACTACCAATTAATTAACACTAAGAATAGGGCAAACAAACAAAGCAAACTTTATTAAGTCACAATGTTTGAATATGAACCAATAAGAAAAATACCAGAACTTTTGTAATAGCAAATTGTATTACTTGTAGATTACTATTTAAGGTAGTAATTAAGGTTCTATTTAATGAAAACATTTTGAAATATCACACACTTTTTCATTCTAATGGTAAGTCACTGATTGTCCTTTATTGAGCGGGGTTGTAAGGATAATGGGTTGTGTTGACTATTAGCGGAGCAGCCATTGAGGAGGGCAGACGGGCGTTGGATTTCCTGTAGGTCCATAATGTCCCGCTAATGTCCTACAAAACCATCAGCTATTACCATTAGAATACACCCGCCAAGGGCACCGTTGGGCGCTCATTCATTCTCCCTGCCCTTAAATGCAACGCAGTTAATAGCCTACATGTTGATATAGTCTAGAGTAAAGAGACATACGTCTGTCTGTCTGTTCATGAAAATATTGAGTAAAGACAAAGACAGTTGGTTTGTTGGCAAATAAATCTGACACAACACACAATGAAATCGATAGTCCTATAAATTGTTGTCAGGCAATACTAGGCAATAGCCACTACAATGGGCTTTAGTGCCCAGGCCGACTCAATGTTAATGTACTTGGACATTTTTCATTGATTTAAACAAGCTTATTTGAATGTCTATAAAACGATAGAAATAATATTTTAGTGATGAAAAAAATTATGTACTATTTTTTTTTTAAATGCTGTTTCTCATCAACTCATCTACTAAAGGTAGGCTTCGGGTGAATTCCATTTAAATTCCAGTCTATTCAGGAAGTACACTGAAATTCCAATTCTCTTCAAAGTTTTTCAATTAGGAATTTGGTTTACTTCCTGAATTGACAGGAATTTTACATGGAATTGATCCCAACCCTGACTGAAGGCCTAAATTAGTGATTATAATAGCTACTTCTCCCTGTCCATTACCCATAGAACCTGTAGGAGCGCCCTCTAGTGGCTGAAAACAGTCTCTGAAAGAGACTCCCTTTCTTCCCAAGTGATTCTGACACCTGGAAATATGTCCTGAAGTTAACCTCGTTTTGTGATAAAGTAGATTAGTAGAATATGATTTTTTTTAAAGTCAAGACTGTTTTGCCTAGTTATGTCATATGTCAACAAAGCCTTGATATCTGTCATTGATTGGCTTCTTAACAGCTTCTACCCACAAGCCATAAGACTGCTGAACAGCTGGGGGCTACCCAGACCCCTCTTTTACGCTGCTGCTACTCTCTGTTTATTATCTATGCATAGTCACTTTTACTCTACCTACATGTACATATTACCTCAATTACCTCAACTAACCGGTGCCCCCGCACATTGACACTGTACCGGTACCCCCTGTATATAGCCTCCACATTGACTCTGTACCGGTACCCCCTGTATATAGCCTCCACATTGACTCTGTACCGGTACCCCCTGTATATAGCCTCCACATTGACTCTGTACCGGTACCCCCTGTATATAGCCTCCACATTGACTCTGTACCTGTACCCCCTGTATAAGAGCCTCCACATTATTACTTTTATTTAACTTTTTTTTTTTTTTTGACTTATCTTTTGTTTGACTTAACACTTATTTGTATTATTTTTTTCTTAACTTCTTAAAGTACTGTTGGTTAAGGGCTTGTAAGTAAGCATTTCACTGTAAGGTCTACAACTCTTCTATTCGGTGCATTTTTGGGGGATTTGATTTGATCAGATTATCTACAGATCAAACAGGCATCACAGCACTGGGACTGAATCATGTTCTATTGATAGTAAAACAATTGTATTGACACCCTGGAAACCAGAACTGGGGCGGCAGGTAGCCTAGTGGTTAGAGCGTTGGACTAGTAACCGAAAGGTTGTAAAATCAAATCCCCGAGCTTACAAAGTACAAATCTGTCGTTCTGCCCCTGAACAAGGCAGTTAACCCACTGTTCCTAGGCTGTCATTGAAAATAAGAATTTGTTCTTAACTAACTTGCCTAGTTAAATAAAGACAAAAATAAATAAAATCTCCCTGGAAAACAGTAGGAAGTGATTCTGAGTGGAGTATCTTGGCTAAATAAATAAAATACAATGAATGATACCATCAAACTAATAGGAAAGGTTTTTAATTATTTTATTAAATTACTTTTCTTGCTAAAGGTATATCCAGCAATATTTACTCCATGGAAACCATGATACGCCTCATACTCATGAACCTTATACCTCTTACATCACCCATGCTCATTCCCATTCCCATGTTTCCAAGTTCCTGTAGTCTCCAGGCCTAATCCTTCCTCTGAAGTACTGTTGCTCGTACATCAGCCAGTGGCCGTCCATCACGTTGCAGGACATGCAGTTGTTCAGTTGTTGCGGTAACGATCCAAGATGGAGTCACAGTCGTCCATCATCTCTGGAGGCGGCAGGGTAGCCTAGTGGTTAGAGTGTAGAGGTGGCAGTTAGCCTAGTGGTTAGAGTGTAGGGTCAGCAGGTAGCCTAGTGGTTAGAGTGTAGAGGCGGCAGGTAGCCTAGTGGTTAGAGTGTAGAGGCGGCAGGTAGCCTAGTGGTTAGAGTGTAGAGGTGGCAGGTAGCCTAGTGGTTAGAGTGTAGAGGCGGCAGGTAGCCTAGTGGTTAGAGTGTAGAGGCGGCAGGTAGCCTAGTGGTTAGAGTGTAGAGGCGGCAGGGTAGCCTAGTGGTTAGAGTGTAGGGTCAGCAGGTAGCCTAGTGGTTAGAGTGTAGAGGCGGCAGGGTAGCCTAGTGGTTAGAGTGTGGGACTAGTAACCGAAAGGTTGCAAGATCAAATTCCCGAGCTGACAAGGTACAAATCTGTCGTTCTGCCCCTGTCCCTGATCAATACCATTTAGGCCGTCATTGAAAATAAGAATTTGTTCTTAACTGACTTGCCTAGTTAAATAAAGACAAAAATAACCTCTGAATGTTTTCTCTCTCCTCGGATCCTCTGTACCCGAGGATCAGGAGGAAGGACCTGATGCAGTCACTCATTTCAAAGTACTAGTCAGGATACTTGCCCCTCCTCATGAAGTACTGGTTTCCTAATGTACTTGTTTTGGTCGTAGATCATGCATCAGCCACTCTCAATCCTGCAGGACTGGCACCTGCTCAAATAGGAGTTCATTTCATTATAGTTGCTGCTGCACTCATAGGAACGACCCTGGAAGTTCCTGTCCTCATAGAAGGTCGGCAAATCAGATCGAATAAGATCATGACTCCTGCTTCCTGTTTACAACCAGAAGCTCAAACAGGAAGTACCCGTGACCCGATCTGTTAAGAAATGGTCACCAGAATCAGAGATTGTGCTAAAGGACTAATTTGCTAGCTCTAATTATAATATGTTTCTAGGCTCCGCAAATAACATTGACGAGCTAATCACCTTCGCCACCGGCTTCGTAAGGAAATGCATTGGGCCACATTGTCCACAGTGAAGTTTCACTGCTTTCCTAATCAAAAGGTTGGCACAGAGGTTGGTGCTAAACTACAGGACAGGGCTACCTCAGACAACTCTGAATATGTACCGCAGAGGTCATAGCGGGGACAAAATAGGACAATATAGTAGGAAGAAATAGGAAGAAGGTGGAATTATGTTACACAGGTTCCGACGCCCACCACATGTGGCAGGGGGCTACAGTCTACAGTCCCGCACACTACGAGACAAGTACTCTGACAGAACCATAGATGTTTTGGCCGTGATCTGCCGTGATCTGCCCAACGATGCCTCTCTACCAGACGAACTCAATGCATTTCATGCACGCTTTGACAACAACAACCTCCATCACTCCAGTATCCCTGTACATAGTCACCTTACCCCTATACATATCTACCTCCATCACTCCAGTATCCCTGTACATTGTTAATATGGTACTGACCCTGTATATAGTCACCTTAACCCTCTACATATCTACCTCCATCACTATACATATCTACCTCCATCACTATACATATCTACCTCCATCACTATACATATCTACAGTGGGGAGAACAAGTATTTGATACACTGGCGATTTTGCAGGTTTTCCTACTTACAAAGCATGTAGAGGTCTGTAATTGTTATCATAGGTACACTTCAACTGTGAGAGACGGAATCTAAAACATAAATCCAGAAAATCACATTGTATGATTTTTAAGTAATTAATTAGCATTTTATTGCATGACATAAGTATTTGATACATCAGAAAAGCAGAACTTAATTTTTGGTACAGAAACCTTTGTTTCCAATTACAGAGATCATATGTTTCCTGTAGTTCTTGATGAGGTTTGCACACACTGCAGCAGGGATTTTGGCCCACTCCTCCATACAGACCTTCTCCAGATCCTTCAGGTTTCGGGGCTGTCGCTGGGCAATACAGACTTTCAGCTCCCTCCAAAGATTCTCTATTGGGTTCAGGTCTGGAGACTGGCTAGGCCACTCCAGGACCTTGAGATGCTTCTTACGGAGCCACTCCTTAGTTGCCCTGGCTGTGTGTTTCGGGTCGTTGTCATGCTGGAAGACCCAGCCACAACCCATCTTCAATGCTCTTACTGAGGGAAGGAGGTTGCTGGCCAAGATCTCGCGATACATGGCCCCATCCATCCTCCCCTCAATACGGTGCAGTCGTCCTGTCCCCTTTGCAGAAAAGCATCCCCAAAGAATGATGTTTCCACCTCCATGCTTCACGGTTGGGATGGTATTCTTGGGGTTGTACTCATCCTTCTTCTTCCTCCAAACACGGCGAGTGGAGTTTAGACCAAAAAGCTCTATTTTTGTCTCATCAGACCACATGACCTTCTCCCATTCCTCCTCTGGATCATCCAGATGGTCATTGGCAAACTTCAGACAGGCCTGGACATGCGCTGGCTTGAGCAGGGGGACCTTGTGTGCACTGCAGGATTTTAATCCATGACGACGTAGTGTGTTACTAATGGTTTTCTTTGAGACTGTGGTCCCAGCTCTCTTCAGGTCATTGACCAGGTCCTGCCGTGTAGTTCTGGGCTGATCCCTCACCTTCCTCATGATCATTGATGCCCCACGAGGTGAGATCTTGCATGGAGCCCCAGACCGAGGGTGATTGACCGTCATCTTGAACTTCTTCCATTTTCTAATATTTGCGCCAACAGTTGTTGCCTTCTCACCAAGCTGCTTGCCTATTGTCCTGTAGCCCATCCCAGCCTTGTGCAGGTCTACAATTTTATCCCTGATGTCCTTACACAGCTTTCTGGTCTTGGCCATTATGGAGAGGTTGGAGTCTGTTTGATTGAGTGTGTGGACAGGTGTCTTTTATACAGGTAACAAGTTCAAACAGGTGCAGTTAATACAGGTAATGAGTGGAGAACAGGAGGGCTTCTTAAAGAAAAACTAACAGGTCTGTGAGAGCCGGAATTCTTACTGGTTGGTAGGTGATCAAATACTTATGTCACGCAATAAAATGCAAATTAATTACTTAAAAATCATACAATGTGATTTTCGGGATTTTTGTTTTAGATTCCGTCTCTCACAGTTGAAGTGTACCTATGATAAAAATTACAGACCTCTACATGCTTTGTAAGTAGGAAAACCTGCAAAATCGGCAGTGTATCAAATACTTGTTCTCCCCACTGTACCTCCATCACTCCAGTATCCCTGTACATTGTTAATATGGAACTGACCCTGTATATAGTCACCTTCCCCCTATACATATCTACCTCCATCACTCCAGTATCCCTGTACATTGTTAATATGGAACTGACCCTGTATATAGTCACCTTCCCCCTATACATATCTACCTCCATCACTCCAGTATCCCTGTACATTGTTAATATGGAACTGACCCTGTATATAGTCACCTTCCCCCTATACATATCTACCTCCATCACTCCAGTATCCCTGTACATTGTTAATATGGTACTGACCCTGTATATAGTCACCTTCCCCCTATACATATCTACCTCCATCACTCCAGTATCCCTGTACATTGTTAATATGGAACTGACCCTGTATATAGTCACGTTCCCCCTATACATATCTACCTCCATCACTCCAGTATCCCTGTACATTGTTAATATGGAACTGACCCTGTATATAGTCACCTTACCCCTATACATATCTACCTCCATCACTCCAGTATCCCTGTACATTGTTAATATGGTACTGACCCTGTATATAGTCACCTTCCCCCTATACATATCTACCTTTGTCACTCCAGTATCCATGATATGTTTTGAGGCTATACAGTGTTTGTTTACATTTATGTTGTCTCCAAATCAAATCAAATCAAATGTATTTATATAGCCCTTCTTACATCAGCTGATATTCTCCAAACATTGGAGTAAAACAAGCTTATATGTTGGGTTCTGACGGAGTACAACAGTTGAACTAAGCTCTTTTATAAGTTATATTCTTCAAGAATCAATAGGTATATACCATTCATTTATAAGTCCAAAAATTGATGTAGCAACTGTGCATTCTGGTCAGTTACTAACACCAATAACTGCCTCAGGGAGTACCTTATTGTAACGTGTGACCGGGAATTCTTATTAGTATCTACGTACAAATTACGGTATCTGCTTTTTTTGTTTGGTACTGTTACGAAACCAGTAACTAGCCTCCTGATTTTGCTACACTAGTTATGTCTAGGGGTCTTAGGCCTAGCTACATGGTCTGTAACCTGACTCATTATGTCTAGGGGTCCTAGTCCTAGTTACATGGTCTGTAACCTGACTCATTATGTCTAGGGGGTCCTAGTCCTAGCTACATGGTCTGTAACCTGACTCATTATGTCTAGGGGTCCTAGTCCTAGCTACATGGTCTGTAACCTGACTCATTATGTCTAGGGGTCCTAGCTACATGGTCTGTAACCTGACTCATTATGTCTAGGGGTCCTAGCTACATGGTCTGTAACCTGACTCATTATGTCTAGGGGTCCTAGTTACATGGTCTGTAACCTGACTCGTTATGTCTTGGGGTCCTAGCTACATGGTCTCTAACCTGACTCATTATATCTAGGGGTCCTAGCTACATGGTCTGTAACCTGACTCATTATGTCTAGGGGTCCTAGCTACATGGTCTGTAACCTAACTCGTTATGTCTAGGGGTCCTAGCTACATGGTCTGTAACCTGACTCATTATGTCTAGGGGTCCTAGTTACATGGTCTGTAACCTGACTCATTATGTTTAGGGGTCCTAGTTACATGGTCTGTAACCTGACTCGTTATGTCTAGGGGTCCTAGTCTTAGTTACATGGTCTGTAACCTGACTCATTATGTCTAGGGGTCCTAGCTACATGGTCTGTAACCTGACTCATTATGTCTAGGGGTCCTAGTCCTAGCTACATGGTCTGTAACCTGACTCATTATGTCTAGGGGTCCTAGTTACATGGTCTGTAACCTGACTCATTATATCTAGGGGTCCTAGCTACATGGTCTGTAACCTGACTCATTGTGTCTAGGGGTCCTAGTTACATGGTCTGTAACCTGACTCATTATGTCTAGGGGTCCTAGTCCTAGCTACATGGTCTGTAACCTGACTCATTATGTCTAGGGGTATTAGACCTAGTTACATGGTCTGTAACCTGACTCATTATGTCTAGGGGTCCTAGTTACATGGTCTGTAACCTGACTCATTATGTCTAGGGGTCCTAGTCCTAGCTACATGGTCTGTAACCTGACTCATTATGTTTAGGGGTCCTAGTCTTAGCTACATGGTCTGTAACCTGACTCATTATGTTTAGGGGTCCTAGCTACATGGTCTGTAACCTGACTCATTATGTCTAGGGGTCCTAGTCTTAGCTACATGGTCTGTAACCTGACTCATTATGTCTAGGGGTCCTAGCTACATGGTCTGTAACCTGACTCATTATGTCTAGGGGTCCTAGCTACATGGTCTGTAACCTGACTCGTTATGTCTAGGGGTCCTAGTCCTAGCTACATGGTCTGTAACCTGACTCATTATGTCTAGGGGTCCTAGCTACATGGTCTGTAACCTGACTCATTGTGTCTAGGGGTCTTAGTCCTAGTTACATGGTCTGTAACCTGACTCATTGTGTCTAGGGGTCCTAGTCCTAGCTACATGGTCTGTAACCTGACTCATTATGTCTAGGGGTCTTAGTCCTAGTTACATGGTCTGTAACCTGACTCATTATGTCTAGGGGTCCTAGCTACATGGTCTGTAACCTGACTCATTATGTCTAGGGGTCCTAGTTACCTGGTCTGTAACCTGACTCATTATGTCTAGGGGTCCTAGCTACATGGTCTGTAACCTGACTCATTATGTCTAGGGGTCCTAGCTACATGGTCTCTAACCTGACTCATTATGTCTAGAGGTCCTAGCTACATGGTCTGTAACCTGACTCATTATGTCTAGGGGTCCTAGCTACATGGTCTGTAACCTGACTCATTATGACTAGGGGTCCTAGCTACATGGTCTGTAACCTGACTCATTATGTCTAGGGGTCTGAAGCCTAGCTACATGGTCTGTAACCTGACCCATTATGTCTAGGGGTCCTAGTCCTAGTTACATGGTCTGTAACCTGACTCATTATGTCTAGGGGTCTTAGACCTAGCTACATGGTCTGTAACCTTACTCATTATGTCTAGGGGTCCTAGCTACATGGTCTGTAACCTGACTCATTATGTCTAGGGGTTCTAGCTACATGGTCTGTAACCTGACTCATTATGTCTAGGGGTCCTAGCTACATGGTCTGTAACCTGACTCATTATGTCTAGGGGTCCTAGTTACATGGTCTATAACCTGACTCATTATGTCTAAGGGTCTTAGGCCTAGCTACATGGTCTGTAACCTGACTCATTATGTCTAGGGGTCCTAGCTACATGGTCTGTAACCTGACTCATTATGTCTAGGGGTCCTAGCTACATGGTCTGTAACCTGACTCATTATGTCTAGGGGTCCTAGTCCTAGCTACATGGTCTGTAACCTGACTCATTATGTCTAGGGGTCCTAGCTACATGGTCTGTAACCTGACTCATTATGTCTAGGGGTCCTAGCTACATGGTCTGTAACCTGACTCATTATGTCTAGGGGTCCTAGCTACATGGTCTGTAACCTGACTCATTATGTCTAGGGGTCCCAGCTACATGGTCTGTAACCTGACTCGTTATGTCTAGGGGTCCTAGCTACATGGTCTGTAACCTGACTCATTGTGTCTAGGGGTCTTAGTCCTAGTTACATGGTCTGTAACCTGACTCATTGTGTCTAGGGGTCCTAGTCCTAGCTACATGGTCTGTAACCTGACTCATTATGTCTAGGGGTCTTAGTCCTAGTTACATGGTCTGTAACCTGACTCATTATGTCTAGGGGTCCTAGCTACATGGTCTGTAACCTGACTCATTATGTCTAGGGGTCCTAGTTACCTGGTCTGTAACCTGACTCATTATGTCTAGGGGTCCTAGCTACATGGTCTGTAACCTGACTCATTATGTCTAGGGGTCCTAGCTACATGGTCTCTAACCTGACTCATTATGTCTAGGGGTCCTAGCTACATGGTCTGTAACCTGACTCGTTATGTCTAGAGGTCCTAGCTACATGGTCTGTAACCTGACTCATTATGTCTAGGGGTCCTAGCTACATGGTCGGTAACCTGACCCATTATGTCTTGGGGTCCTAGCTACATGGTCTGTAACCTGACTCATTATGTCTAGGGGTCGTAGCTACATGGTCTGTAACCTGACTCATTATGTCTAGGGGTCGTAGCTACATGGTCTGTAACCTGACTCATTATGTCTAGGGGTCCTAGCTACATAGTCTGTAACCTGACTCATTATGTCTAGGGGTCGTAGCTACATGGTCAGTAACCTGACTCATTATGTCTTGGGGTCCCAGCTACATGGTCTGTAACCTGACTCATTATGTCTAGGGGTCGTAGCTACATGGTCTGTAACCTGACTCATTATGTCTAGGGGTCCTAGCTACATGGTCTGTAACCTGACTCATTATGTCTTGGGGTCCCAGCTACATGGTCTGTAACCTGACTCATTATGTCTAGGGGTCGTAGCTACATGGTCTGTAACCTGACTCATTATGTCTAGGGATCTTAGGCCTAGTTACATGGTCTGTAACCTGACTCATTATGTCTAGGGGTCCTAGCTACATGGTCTGTAACCTGACTCATTATGTCTAGGGGTCCTAGCTACATGGTCTGTAACCTGACTCATTATGTCTAGGGGTCCTAGTCCTAGCTACATGGTCTGTAACCTGACTCATTATGTCTAGGGGTCCTAGCTACATGGTCTGTAACCTGACTCATTATGTCTAGGGGTCCTAGCTACATGGTCTGTAACCTGACTCATTATGTCTAGGGGTCCTAGCTACATGGTCTGTAACCTGACTCATTATCTCTAGGGGTCCCAGCTACATGGTCTGTAACCTGACTCGTTATGTCTAGGGGTCCTAGCAACATGGTCTGTAACCTGACTCATTGTGTCTAGGGGTCTTAGTCCTAGTTACATGGTCTGTAACCTGACTCATTGTGTCTAGGGGTCCTAGTCCTAGCTACATGGTCTGTAACCTGACTCATTATGTCTAGGGGTCTTAGTCCTAGTTACATGGTCTGTAACCTGACTCATTATGTCTAGGGGTCCTAGCTACATGGTCTGTAACCTGACTCATTATGTCTAGGGGTCCTAGTTACCTGGTCTGTAACCTGACTCATTATGTCTAGGGGTCCTAGCTACATGGTCTGTAACCTGACTCATCATGTCTAGGGGTCCTAGCTACATGGTCTCTAACCTGACTCATTATGTCTAGGGGTCCTAGCTACATGGTCTGTAACCTGACTCGTTATGTCTAGAGGTCCTAGCTACATGGTCTGTAACCTGACTCATTATGTCTAGGGGTCCTAGCTACATGGTCTGTAACCTGACTCATTATGTCTTGGGGTCCCAGCTACATGGTCTGTAACCTGACTCATTATGTCTAGGGGTCGTAGCTACATGGTCTGTAACCTGACTCATTATGTCTAGGGATCTTAGGCCTAGTTACATGGTCTGTAACCTGACTCATTATGTCTAGGGGTCCTAGCTACATGGTCTGTAACCTGACTCATTATGTCTAGGGGTCCTAGCTACATGGTCTGTAACCTGACTCATTATGTCTAGGGGTCCTAGTCCTAGCTACATGGTCTGTAACCTGACTCATTATGTCTAGGGGTCCTAGCTACATGGTCTGTAACCTGACTCATTATGTCTAGGGGTCCTAGTTACCTGGTCTGTAACCTGACTCATTATGTCTAGGGGTCCTAGCTACATGGTCTGTAACCTGACTCATTATTTCTAGGGGTCCTAGCTACATGGTCTCTAACCTGACTCATTATGTCTAGGGGTCCTAGCTACATGGTCTGTAACCTGACTCGTTATGTCTAGAGGTCCTAGCTACATGGTCTGTAACCTGACTCATTATGTCTAGGGGTCCTAGCTACATGGTCGGTAACCTGACTCATTATGTCTTGGGGTCCTAGCTACATGGTCTGTAACCTGACTCATTATGTCTAGGGGTCGTAGCTACATGGTCTGTAACCTGACTCATTATGTCTAGGGGTCGTTGCTACATGGTCTGTAACCTGACTCATTATGTCTAGGGGTCCTAACTACATAGTCTGTAACCTGACTCATTATGTCTAGGGGTCGTAGCTACATGGTCAGTAACCTGACTCATTATGTCTTGGGGTCCCAGCTACATGGTCTGTAACCTGACTCATTATGTCTAGGGGTCGTAGCTACATGGTCTGTAACCTGACTCATTATGTCTAGGGGTCCTAGCTACATGGTCTGTAACCTGACTCATTATGTCTTGGGGTCCCAGCTACATGGTCTGTAACCTGACTCATTATGTCTAGGGGTCGTAGCTACATGGTCTGTAACCTGACTCATTATGTCTAGGGGTCCTAGTTACCTGGTCTGTAACCTGACTCATTATGTCTAGGGGTCCTAGCTACATGGTCTGTAACCTGACTCATTATGTCTAGGGGTCCTAGCTACATGGTCTCTAACCTGACTCATTATGTCTAGGGGTCCTAGCTACATGGTCTGTAACCTGACTCGTTATGTCTAGAGGTCCTAGCTACATGGTCTGTAACCTGACTCATTATGTCTAGGGGTCCTAGCTACATGGTCGGTAACCTGACTCATTATGTCTTGGGGTCCTAGCTACATGGTCTGTAACCTGACTCATTATGTCTAGGGGTCGTAGCTACATGGTCTGTAACCTGACTCATTATGTCTAGGGGTCGTAGCTACATGGTCTGTAACCTGACTCATTATGTCTAGGGGTCCTAGCTACATAGTCTGTAACCTGACTCATTATGTCTAGGGGTCGTAGCTACATGGTCAGTAACCTGACTCATTATGTCTTGGGGTCCCAGCTACATGGTCTGTAACCTGACTCATTATGTCTAGGGGTCGTAGCTACATGGTCTGTAACCTGACTCATTATGTCTAGGGGTCCTAGCTACATGGTCTGTAACCTGACTCATTATGTCTTGGGGTCCCAGCTACATGGTCTGTAACCTGACTCATTATGTCTAGGGGTTGTAGCTACATGGTCTGTAACCTGACTCATTATGTCTAGGGATCTTAGGCCTAGTTACATGGTCTGTAACCTGACTCATTATGTCTAGGGGTCCTAGCTACATGGTCTGTAACCTGACTCATTATGTCTAGGGGTCCTAGCTACATGGTCTGTAACCTGACTCATTATGTCTAGGGGTCCTAGTCCTAGCTACATGGTCTGTAACCTGACTCATTATGTCTAGGGGTCCTAGCTACATGGTCTGTAACCTGACTCATTATGTCTAGGGGTCCTAGCTACATGGTCTGTAACCTGACTCATTATGTCTAGGGGTCCTAGCTACATGGTCTGTAACCTGACTCATTATGTCTAGGGGTCCCAGCTACATGGTCTGTAACCTGACTCGTTATGTCTAGGGGTCCTAGCAACATGGTCTGTAACCTGACTCATTGTGTCTAGGGGTCTTAGTCCTAGTTACATGGTCTGTAACCTGACTCATTGTGTCTAGGGGTCCTAGTCCTAGCTACATGGTCTGTAACCTGACTCATTATGTCTAGGGGTCTTAGTCCTAGTTACATGGTCTGTAACCTGACTCATTATGTCTAGGGGTCCTAGCTACATGGTCTGTAACCTGACTCATTATGTCTAGGGGTCCTAGTTACCTGGTCTGTAACCTGACTCATTATGTCTAGGGGTCCTAGCTACATGGTCTGTAACCTGACTCATTATGTCTAGGGGTCCTAGCTACATGGTCTCTAACCTGACTCATTATGTCTAGGGGTCCTAGCTACATGGTCTGTAACCTGACTCGTTATGTCTAGAGGTCCTAGCTACATGGTCTGTAACCTGACTCATTATGTCTAGGGGTCCTAGCTACATGGTCTGTAACCTGACTCATTATGTCTTGGGGTCCCAGCTACATGGTCTGTAACCTGACTCATTATGTCTAGGGGTCGTAGCTACATGGTCTGTAACCTGACTCATTATGTCTAGGGATCTTAGGCCTAGTTACATGGTCTGTAACCTGACTCATTATGTCTAGGGGTCCTAGCTACATGGTCTGTAACCTGACTCATTATGTCTAGGGGTCCTAGCTACATGGTCTGTAACCTGACTCATTATGTCTAGGGGTCCTAGTCCTAGCTACATGGTCTGTAACCTGACTCATTATGTCTAGGGGTCCTAGCTACATGGTCTGTAACCTGACTCATTATGTCTAGGGGTCCTAGTTACCTGGTCTGTAACCTGACTCATTATGTCTAGGGGTCCTAGCTACATGGTCTGTAACCTGACTCATTATGTCTAGGGGTCCTAGCTACATGGTCTCTAACCTGACTCATTATGTCTAGGGGTCCTAGCTACATGGTCTGTAACCTGACTCGTTATGTCTAGAGGTCCTAGCTACATGGTCTGTAACCTGACTCATTATGTCTAGGGGTCCTAGCTACATGGTCGGTAACCTGACTCATTATGTCTTGGGGTCCTAGCTACATGGTCTGTAACCTGACTCATTATGTCTAGGGGTCGTAGCTACATGGTCTGTAACCTGACTCATTATGTCTAGGGGTCGTTGCTACATGGTCTGTAACCTGACTCATTATGTCTAGGGGTCCTAGCTACATAGTCTGTAACCTGACTCATTATGTCTAGGGGTCGTAGCTACATGGTCAGTAACCTGACTCATTATGTCTTGGGGTCCCAGCTACATGGTCTGTAACCTGACTCATTATGTCTAGGGGTCGTAGCTACATGGTCTGTAACCTGACTCATTATGTCTAGGGGTCCTAGCTACATGGTCTGTAACCTGACTCATTATGTCTTGGGGTCCCAGCTACATGGTCTGTAACCTGACTCATTATGTCTAGGGGTCGTAGCTACATGGTCTGTAACCTGACTCATTATGTCTAGGGATCTTAGGCCTAGTTACATGATCTGTAACCTGACTCCTTATGTCTAGGGGTCCTAGCTACATGGTCTGTAACCTGACTCATTATGTCTAGGGGTCCTAGCTACATGGTCTGTAACCTGACTCATTATGTCTAGGGGTCCTAGCTACATGGTCTGTAACCTGACTCATTATGTCTAGGGGTCCTAGCTACATGGTCTGTAACCTGACTCATTATGTCTAGGGGTCCTAGCTATATGGTCTGTAACCTGACTCGTTATGTCTAGGGGTCCTAGCTACATGGTCTGTAACCTGACTCATTATGTCTAGGGGTCCTAGTCCTAGCTACATGGTCTGTAACCTGACTCATTATGTCTAGGGGTCCTAGCTACATGGTCTGTAACCTGACTCATTATGTCTAGGGGTCCTAGTTACCTGGTCTGTAACCTGACTCATTATGTCTAGGGGTCCTAGCTACATGGTCTGTAACCTGACTCATTATGTCTAGGGGTCCTAGCTACATGGTCTCTAACCTGACTCATTATGTCTAGGGGTCCTAGCTACATGGTCTGTAACCTGACTCGTTATGTCTAGAGGTCCTAGCTACATGGTCTGTAACCTGACTCATTATGTCTAGGGGTCCTAGCTACATGGTCGGTAACCTGACTCATTATGTCTTGGGGTCCTAGCTACATGGTCTGTAACCTGACTCATTATGTCTAGGGGTCGTAGCTACATGGTCTGTAACCTGACTCATTATGTCTAGGGGTCGTTGCTACATGGTCTGTAACCTGACTCATTATGTCTAGGGGTCCTAGCTACATAGTCTGTAACCTGACTCATTATGTCTAGGGGTCGTAGCTACATGGTCAGTAACCTGACTCATTATGTCTTGGGGTCCCAGCTACATGGTCTGTAACCTGACTCATTATGTCTAGGGGTCGTAGCTACATGGTCTGTAACCTGACTCATTATGTCTAGGGGTCCTAGCTACATGGTCTGTAACCTGACTCATTATGTCTTGGGGTCCCAGCTACATGGTCTGTAACCTGACTCATTATGTCTAGGGGTCGTAGCTACATGGTCTGTAACCTGACTCATTATGTCTAGGGATCTTAGGCCGAGTTACATGGTCTGTAACCTGACTCATTATGTCTAGGGGTCCTAGCTACATGGTCTGTAACCTGACTCATTATGTCTAGGGGTCCTAGCTACATGGTCTGTAACCTGACTCATTATGTCTAGGGGTCCTAGCTACATGGTCTGTAACCTGACTCATTATGTCTAGGGGTCCTAGCTACATGGTCTGTAACCTGACTCATTATGTCTAGGGGTCCTAGCTATATGGTCTGTAACCTGACTCGTTATGTCTAGGGATCTTAGGCCTAGCTACATGGTCTGTAACCTGACTCATTATGTCTAGGGGTCCTAGCTACATGGTCTGTAACCTGACTCATTATGTCTAGGGGTCCTAGTTACATGGTCTGTAACCTGACTCATTATGTCTTGGGGTCCTAGCTACATGGTCTGTAACCTGACTCATTATGTCTAGGGGTCCTAGTCCTAGCTACATGGTCTGTAACCTGACTCATTATGTCTAGGGGTCCTAGTTACATGGTCTGTAACCTGACTCGTTATGTCTAGGGGTCCTAGCTACATGGTCTGTAACCTGACTCATTATGTCTAGGGGTCCTAGCTATATGGTCTGTAACCTGACTCATTATGTCTAGGGGTCTTAGGCCTAGCTACATGGTCTGTAACCTGACTCATTATGTCTAGGGGTCTTAGGCCTAGCTACATGGTCTGTAACCTGACTCATTATGTCTAGTGGTCCAAGTTACATGGTCTGTAACCTGACTCATTGTGTCTAGGGGTCCTAGCTACATGGTCTGTAACCTGACTCATTATGTTTAGGGGTCCTAGCTACATGGTCTGTAACCTGACTCATTATGTTTAGGGGTCCTAGCTACATGGTCTGTAACCTGACTCATTATGTCTTGGGGTCCTAGCTACATGGTCTGTAACCTGACTCATTATGTCTAGGGGTCCTAGCTACATGGTCTGTAACCTGACTCATTATGTCTAGGGGTCCTAGCTACATGGTCTGTAACCTGACTCATTATGTCTAGGGATCTTAGGCCTAGCTACATGGTCTGGAACCTGATTGGATGTGTACATAAATGTAGGAAGTAAGTCTGTGCAACTAAATGTTGAATATACTATATGTACCCAGCAGACGGTGACCTTACCTTAAACAAAGGGCCAGATCCTTCTTGACCTCTTGGTCAGCCAGTCCAATCAGATTTTTTTTCAGCTGGTGATGAAACATAAACATGTGCATAAAGGGAAAATACAAAGAGGCATGCCCAAACGAAATACTCAGAAGCAAACAATAGGCCTCATGGCCACCAAACAAACCCAGCCACCTCACAGCTCTGCCAGCTGGGACGCTGACTGTTCAGCACCATAATTGGCAGCACCTTTCTCCTTATCAACCAGGCTCAGCACTTGGACAAGGTTTCTGCTGCCCCCTGGGGGAATGGAGTGTGGAAGTGGTAGTGAGCTGTAGTGTGCTGACTAAACTACCCAACCTATTCCTTAACAGTACTCTCCTACTTACTTAATTTAACTAAGCTTCCTTAAAATGAGAAAAAAATAAAAAGTAAAAATTAAAATATGGTATGATAATAAAAACGATATAAAATGAAATTAGTATCTACTGTACACTGTAAATACCACAAGTAGTTAAATAAAAGTTAAATAAAAAGTAATGCAAATAAAAAGTATAAATACAAAATGTATTTATACTTTAAAAAAGTATCCTTTGTTTGTATTCTTTGTTTGATGCTGTTTGGTTGGTTATATCTATGTGGTTTTGGCATCCTGGCATCCTCTTCACCCACAACCACACACATTGTGGTCCCTTACATTATAGTCCTGCTCCTGCCATGTCTAGGTTTCCAGTGTGATTTCCACTGTAGTTAAAGGGGAAAGCAAACACTAGGCTTTAGAACGCTAACAGTAACTGTACGGTGCATTCGGAAAGTATTCAGACCCCTTCACTTTTCCCACATTTTGTTACGTTTCAGCCTTATTCTAAAATGGATTCATTTGTTCCCCCCCCATCAATCTACACACAATAACCCATAATGACAATGCAAATACAGGTATTTAGACATTTAAAGAAATAGAAAACTGAAATATCAGATTTACATAAGTATTCAGACCCTTTACTCAGTACTTTGTTGAAGCACCTTTGGCAGTGATTACAGCCTCGAGTCTTCTTGGGTATGATGCTACAAGCTTGGCACACCTGTATTTGGGGAGTTTCTCCCATGCTTCTCTGCAGATCCTTTCAAGCTCTGCCTACATAAAGCTGTCCCAACAGCATAGTCCCAGCAACATAGTCTCAACACCTTACCACTGCTACACCTGGTTATCAGCGGAGCCTTGTCTGGCAGCGAAGTAGTTCATTCAGCCTCATTTACTGCCTTTCAAAAAAACATAGCTGATACGGCTGACTTACTTAAACAAATGTGGTTTTTCTACTGACAATTGAGATGTACGAACTACGGCATAAGGGGACAACGAGCGGAAAAGAGGGAATTCATAATTTTGATTAAGACATTAATGAGCGAGCTAGGACGGACGTAGTCAATCAAATTATTTGTTCAGCACTTTAGAAATTGACAGCGACAGAATTCAGAACATGGGCTGTTCTTACAGTATTCTCCCTGTACACCAAGTCAGAAACGTAGGATTAATAAAGGGGGCATATAAGCAGACAATGAAAGCTCTTTCAATATTTGATGATGACATTTCTCAAAAACAGGCTAATGGCTACATGTGCACCACCAAGTCAGAACAGTAGGTTAAGTTATGAGGGGAAAGGGGACCAAATTATTAGGTTGAGGCACATGGGCTACTAACAGCTTACTACACAACATACAGTTAGTATTACTTTCTTAGCTACAGTATACATACAGTACCAGTCAAAAGTTTGGACACACCTACTCATTCAAGGGTTTTTCTTTATTTTCATTATTTTCTACATTGTAGAATAATAGTGAAGACATCAAAACTATGAAATAACACATATGGAATCATGTAGTAACCAAAAAGTGTTAAATAAATATATTTTATATTTGAGATTCTTCAAAGTAGCCGTCGCCCTGGCATATTACATAATTTATGCAGCAGCATACAATACATTTTTGGACTCACCATTGTTGTGTTGTGCTCACTTGAACAGGATGGTGGGGTGGCGGTCCTTTTTGGGAAAAATTCTGTCATCAAACTTTGTCATCAAACTCTGACATTCTCTGGATTTATGGTGCTTTCAAGACAACTGTGAATTCAGGAAAAAAACAAGGTCAAATCATGACATCAGTGATCTTCAGGTCGGAGCTCTAGAAAGAGGCCCAGAGTTCCCGCCTTGGAATTCCGAGTTGGATGACCGTTCAAAACTTATTTTCCCAGTCGGAGCTCGTTTTTTTCAGAGTTCCCAGTTGTCTTGAACTCACTGAAGTCTGAGATTCCCCAGTTCCGAGTTTCCCTTTCTTTTGAACACGGCAGAAGTCATGCTGGATTGACAGCATGGCCAATGTATTAAACCTTTTCTGGCCCATGGTGTTGCATGTGAATGTTTATCCTTTTAAGCTTGGAAAAGAGACCCTTAAACCCAGACTTGGACCACACACCCACTCCACTGAATAGCACGCTAGTGATTGCTTTACAATGCTTGCAGTTAGCCACGAATTCCTTCCAAACCACTCATTGTTGAATTTGCGATTTCCAACTTGTTGTGTAATGTTCATGTCCAATGGCCGATGAGCACCGATACGTTTTATCTATAATTTCTCTTCATAATTTCTCTTCGTATGACAAGGATTGAAAAGGATTTGCCAGTAGATTCTCGACTTCATTCATAAAGATGACTACTAGCTTGCTAGCTAAGATTCTGAAAGTATGATGTTGATAGTCCAATCAAAGCTACGGTAGATATGAAGTGATTTGATGTCATTTTATCTGTGGCCAATGACCTTGAGCGTTCTTGGATGGGCATTTCTAATGTGACTCTATGGCAGCACCCAAGGGGCTTGAATTTTCAAGCCCTCCCCGTAGATTTTGCGGTGACGTAGTGTCCCAATGAGTGACAGAACAATGAGCCCGGGAGTAGGGTTGAAGGAAAAGGAAGTAGGGTTGAAGGAGAAGGGAGTGGGTTTGAAGGAGAAGGGAGTAGGGTTGAAGGAGAAGGAAGTAGGGTTGAAGGAGAGAGGGAGTGGGGTTGAAGGAGAAGGGAGTAGGGTTGAAGGAGAAGGGAGTAGGGTTGAAGGAGAAGGGAGTAGGGTTGAAGGTGAAGGGAGTAGGGTTGAAGGAGAGGGGGTAGGGAGTAGGGTTGAAGGAGAAGGGAGTAGGGTTGAAGGAGAAGGGAGTAGGGTTGAAGAGGAAGGGAGTAGGGTTGAAGGAGAAGGGAGTAGGGTTGAAGGAGAGGGGTTGCAGGAGAAGAGAGTAGGGTTGAAGGAGAAAGGAGTAGGGTTGAAGGAGAAGGGTTGAAGGTGAAGGGAGTAGGGTTGAAGGAGAAGGGAGTAGAGTTGAAGGAGAAGGGAGTAGGATTGAAGGAGAAGGGTTGAAGAAGACAGGAGTAGGGTTGAAGGAGAAGGGAGTAGGGAGTAGGGTTGAAGGAGAAAGGAGTAGGGTTGAAGGAGAAAGGAGTAGGGTTGAAGGAGAAGGGAGTAGGGTTGAAGGAAAGGGAGTAGGGTTGAAGGAAAGGGAGTAGGGTTGAAGGAGAAGGGAGTAGGGTTGAAGGAGAAGGGAGTAGGGTTGAAGGAAAGGGAGTAGGGTTGAAGGAGAAGGGAGTAGGGTTGAAGGAGAAAGGAGTAGGGTTGAAGGAGAAGGGAGTAGGGTTGAAGGAGAAAGGAGTAGGGTTGAAGGAGAAGGGAGTAGGATGAAGGAGAAGGGAGTAGGGTTGAAGATGAAGGGAGTAGGATTGAAGGAGAAGGGAGTAGTGTTGAAGGGAGTAGGGTTGAAGGAGAAGGGAGTAGGATGAAGGAGAAGGGAGTAGTGTTGAAGGAGAATTGAGTAGTGTTGAAGGAGAATTGAGTAGTGTTGAAGGAGAAGGGAGTAGGATGAAGGAGAAGGGAGTAGGGTTGAAGATGAATGGAGTAGGATCGAAGGGGAAGGGAGTAGTGTTGAAGGGAGTAGGGTTGAAGGAGAAGGGAGTAGGATGAAGGAGAAGGGAGTAGTGTTGAAGGAGAATTGAGTAGTGTTGAAGGAGAAGGGAGTAGTGTTGAAGGGTGTAGGGTTGAAGGACAGGGAGTAGGGTTGAGCGGTGTGTTTCATGAGTTCTACTTCACAGTTGGAGATGTAGATGGCCTGGGAACTGTGGAAACATCACACACTCAGACAACCCCTCAATCTCTATAATTCATTCAGACAACCCCTCAATCTCTATCACTCATTCAGACAACTCCTCAATCTCTCTCATTCATTCAGACAACTCCTCAATCTCTCTCATTCATTCAGACAACTCCTCAATCTCTCTCATTCATTCAGACAACACCTCAATCTCTATCATTCATTCAGACAACACCTCAATCTCTCTCATTCATTCAGACAACACCTCAATCTCTCTCATTCATTCAGAAAACACCTCAATCTCTCTCATTCATTCAGACAACTCCTCAATCTCTCTCATTCATTCAGACAACACCTCAATCTCTATCATTCATTCAGACAACCCCTCAATCTCTATCATTCATTCAGACAACCCCTCAATCTCTATCATTCATTCAGACAACCCCTCAATCTCTATCACTCATTCAGACAACTCCTCAATCTCTCTCATTCATTCAGACAACCCCTCAATCTCTCTCATTCATTCAGACAACCCCTCAATCTCTCTCATTCATTCAGACAACTCCTCAATCTCTATCATTCATGGGTGCACCCACTAACACACTAACACACACACAGACATACACCCACATTGGGCTTTTTACAGGAAATTACTTTGATGTTAAATAATCCTAGGACCCCTAAATGTAGCAATTCCGCCTCATGCACATGTTTGATAAATATTTTTGACTGCTTTGAACGACTTTTGTGAAATATTATGATGATTTCAAATTAAACGTTTTAGTGTGAGATTGTTGAGTTGTTTTGTTAACGATCTAAAGTAAACCAGCAGAGGGAGCGACTGCTACTAAAAGTCCATGATCTGATAAATATAAAATAAAATATAAATTATTAAAGCTATATATAGGCTACTATCTGCCCATGCTTCCATTTCCTGCTGTATCTTTGGCCACTCCGCTCCTCAGACTGTCCTTCGTCTCTCGTAACGGGAATAGGGCCTCGGTACCGACGGTGTGGAAATGTATTAGCTTGTAAAATACATAATTAGGACCACTAGGTCGACTCGGTCTTCCTGTAAGATCTTTGAATCAATGGTGTGTAATTGTATTAGCTTTGGGGCTCACTGCATAGTGTAGACTACTTTGGGGATTGTATTCACCAATGAGGTGTGTTTGGGAACCAAATGCTGACATTTCTTATTTGTATATGTGACTGACTGGGTTTGAACCTGATCTCCTGTGATCCACAAGACTGTGTTAGCCCGCTGGGCTAAATAACTAGCATGGGGAGCTAACACAAGTCTTCAGGCTAAAGAACTAGCATGGGGAGCTAACACAAGTCTTCAGTCTAAAGAACTAGCACGGGGAGCTAACACAAGTCTTCAGTCTAAAGAACTAGCACGGGGAGCTAACACAAGTCTTCAGGCTAAAGAACAAGCACAGGGAGCTAACACAAGTCTTCAGGCTAAAGAACTAGCACGGGGAGCTAACACAAGTCTTCAGTCTAAATAACTAGCATGGGGAGCTAACACAAGTCTTCAGGCTAAAGAACTAGCATGGGGAGCTAACACAAGTCTTCAGTCTAAATAACTAGCATGGGGAGCTAACACAAGTCTTCAGGCTAAAGAACTAGCATGGGGAGCTAACACAAGTCCTCAGTCTCAGGCAAGGTTCACCAAACCATCTCTGTTAGGCCTACACGTAGTTATCCAAATGTTATTAAAGCATCAAACCTCTGATGATTCAGCTGTAGGTAATAACATGGGTTGAGCTGTCTCAAGGTCAGCGTCTCAAATATCACCCGATTCCCTACATAGTGCACTAGTTTTGACCTGGGCCCATGTGGCTCTCTTCAAAGGGCCCTTGTCAAAAGTAGTGCACTAAACTCTTAGAAAAAAGGGTTCCCAAAAGGGTTCTTAGGCTGTCCCCATTGGTTCTGTGGAAAGGGTTCCACATAGACCCCTAAAGGGTTCTACCTGGAACTAAAAGGGTTTAACCTGGAACCAAAAGGGTTGAACCTGGAACTAAAAGGGTTGAACCTGGAACCAAAAGGGTTGAACCTGGAACCAAAAGGGTTTAACCTGGCACCAAAAGGGTTGAACCTGGAACCAAAAGGGTTTAACCTGGAACCCAAAAAGGGTACCTCAATGGGTTCTCCTATGGGAACAGCCAAACAATCATTTTAGGTTCTAAATAGCACCTTTAAAAAAAATAAAAAATAGTGAATAGGGTGCCATTTGGGATTGTCAGATTATAAAGAAACAAACCATTCGGTTCCTGGCGTAGAGCCATGAGGTGTCACTCATGTTTAAATCAACACTGTTTAAGCGTCGACACATGTTCTCGTCATATTCAGAGTAAACCTTGTGGTGTCGAGGTATGACTTAAATGAATGAATCCTTTAAAAACATCAGTCTACACACATCTACACACACTTTGAGTCAGGGCAGTGTTATTCATGCCTACCTGTCTTTGTCAACGGAGGACACACTGCATCTCCGTTGTCCTTAGATGACTAGATGATGATTTGTACACTGTACTAAGAGGTACGTGTAACGGTTTAGCTTTCCATCCCTCTCCTCGCCCCTACCTGGGCTCGAACCAGCGACCCTCTGCACACATCGACAACAGCCACCCTCGAAGCATCGTTACCCATCGCTCCACAAAAGCCACGGCCCTTGCGGAGCAAGGGGAACAACTACTTCAAGGTCTCAGAGCGAGTGACGTAACCGATTGAAACGCTATTAGCGCGCACCACCGCTAACTAGCTAGCCATTTCACATCGGTTACATACGGACTGTACAAAGAGGTACGGACTGTACAAAGAGGTATGGACTGTACAAAGAGGTACGGACTGTACAAAGAGGTACGGACCCACTTAGCACCCTAGTCATAGACTGTTCTCTCTGCTACCGCACGGCAAGCGGTACCGGAGCACCAAGTCTAGGTCCAAGAGGCTTCTAAACAGCTTCTACCTCCAAGCCATAAGACTCCTGAACAGCTAATCAAAGGTCTACTCAGACTACGTGCATTGCCCCCCCCCCCCCCCCCCCCCTCCACGCTGCTGCTACTCTCTGTTATTATCTATACATAGTCACTTTAATAACTCTACCTAGTACATGTACATATTACCTCAATTACCTTGACTAACTGGTGCCCCCGCACATTGACTACGTACCGATACTCCCTGTATATAGCCTTGCTATTGTTATTTGCTGATGCTCTTTAATTATTTGTTACTTTTATTTGTATTTTTTTTGTTATTTTTTCTTAAAACTCCATTGTTGGTTAAGGGCTTGTAACGGCGCATGTGACAAATACAATTGGATTTGATTTGATATGGATGAAGGCTTTACGAAATACCAATCTGTGCGCGACAGCCCACCATATGGGAAACCAACACTACTAATAAGGCTTGACCGTCAACAGACAACCTTTCCTATGGACACACCACTAAACCTACGAATCTACAAGCATCTCAATGTAACTCTCTGAACACCGTCATCACCAACACAGGGTGTGTTTCTATCACTGGAGTCTACTGTACCACGTTATCAGCAGGCGGCAGAACGCGGTCGAGGGGGTTTCCTGCGTACATTTTCCATAAAGAAACATGAGAAGAGTCATGTCATGTGCCCGTCGGAGATGTTTAATTAGAGGAAGGAGGATGAATTAAATAGTCAATATACAGACATTACATAGATATCATACAGACATTATACAGACATTACACAGATATCATACAGACATTACACAGACATTACACAGATATCATACAGACATTATACAGACATTACACAGATATCATACAGACATTACACAGACATTACACAGATATCATACAGACATTACACAGACATTACACAGATATCATACAGACATTATACAGACATTACACAGATATCATACAGACATTACACAGACATTACACAGATATCATACAGACATTACACAGACATTACACAGATATCATACAGACATTACACAGACATTACACAGATATCATACAGACATTATACAGACATTACACAGATATCATACAGACATTACACAGACATTATATTACAACATTATGAAGCCCTTATATAGACATTATACAGACTTGCAGTCAGTACACCGACATCATACAGTCATTATTACAGACATTATACAGACAGGATACAGACATTATTACAGACATTATACAGACAGGATACAGACATTATACAGACAGTATACAGACAGTACAGACAGTATACAGACAGTATACAGACAGTATACAGACAGTATACAGACTTGCAGTCAGTACACCGACATTACACAGTCATTATTACAGACATTATACAGACAGTATACAGACATCATACAGTCATTGTACAGACATACAGACATTATACAGACAGTATACAGACATCATACAGACATTGTACAGACATACAGACATCATACAGTCATTGTACAGACATTATACAGACAGGATACAGACATCATACAGTCATTGTACAGACATACAGACATTATACAGACAGGATACAGACATCATACAGTCATTGTACAGACATCATACAGACATTATACAGTCAGTATTCAGACATACAGTCATTATATCGACATGAATAGTCACTATTCAGACATACAGTCATTATTATACAGTTATTAAACAGACATTATAGAGACATTAAACAGACATTATACAGTTATTAAACAGACATTATAGAGACATTAGACATTATACAGTTATTAAACAGACATTATAGAGACATTAGACATTATACAGTTATTAAACAGACATTATAGAGACATTAAACAGACATTATACAGTTATTAAACAGACATTATAGAGACATTAAACAGACATTATACAGTTATTAAACAGACATTATAGAGACATTAAACAGACATTATACAGTTATTAAACAGACATTATAGAGACACTATAAATCAAATGACATGTCACATGCGCCGAATACAACAGGTATAGTGAAATGCTTACTTACAAGCCGTTAACCAACAATGCAGATTTAAGAAAAAAAACAAAAAAGTAAGAGATAAGGAAAACGCATTATTCTAGGAAACATGTGCTATGAAGAATTAGCCGTGCATTTGAAACTGATCTGACAGTTTCATATATGAATTAAGGTAAGGCTGGTTACAATGTATTCACCGCTCAGTTCCCTTTACCATCTGCTTTACAATTAGGATGTCTTCTAACCTCTAACCTTGCCAAGTATAGCTTTTACAGATGTAGTCTGTTCAGTCCGCTGTTTCTTCACACTACCCTTCATGTCTAACACTGTCTATATTTCAGTAGATCAATCGTCAGTAACACATATTCCTTTAATGTTAATTAAAGGACTCTTGCCGCCGAGTATGCGCTAAAACTGGCCTCCAGTGAGGAGGTGTTTGTGTGCCCAGAATGCAATGCCTGTTAGTTCTGCTCTGTTGTCCGATTGCCAGAGAGGATTAGAGCTGTATAAAGCAGGAAATGAATAAGAGGTTCAGTTTTTATGTTTCTAGTTTTATTAGTCATATCTGTCTAATGAAATGCTTACTTGCAGGTTCCTTCTTGACAACGCAACAACAATAAGAAATAGTAAAATATAAGAATACCAACATAAAGTTAATGGCTCAGTAGAATCGAATATAAACATTTTAGCATCAGTATAATACAGGAAGGAAGACACCATTTATAAGTTTAAGGGAAGGGGGAATTGGGGGACAAGTGTTTCATTTTACATTTACATTTTAGTCATTTAGCAGACGCTCTTATCCAGAGCGACTTTCAATTGTGCAGTATTAGCAATAGTATACTGAACAAAAATATAAACGCAACATGCAACAATTTCAACTATTTTACAAAGTTACAGTTCATATAAGGATATTAGTCAATTTAAAATAAATTCATTAGGCCCTAATCTATGGATTTCACATGACTGGTCAAGGGCGCAGCCATGGGTGGGCATGAGTGGGCTCCTCATCTACACTGATTGAAGTGGATTTAACAGGTGACATCAATAAGGGATCATAGCTTTCACCTGGATTGACCTGTTCAGTCTATGTCATGGAAAGAGCAGGTGTTCCTAATGTTTTGTACACTCAGTGTATATCTCTCTCTGTGTGTGTGTGTGTGTGTGTATATGTATGTCCGTGTGGGTATATGTGTGTGTGTGTGTGTGTGTGTGTGTGTGTGTGTGTGTGTGTGTGTGTGTGTGTGTGTGTGTGTGTGTGTGTGTGTGTGTGTGTGTGTGTGTGTGTGTGTGTGTGTGTGTGTGTGTGTGTGTGTGTGTAGATCCGTGTGGGTGTGTGCGTGAGTGAGTGCATGTGTTCTAAGGTGTGAAGAATCAGATCATGTGGTCAGTACAGTCAGGTACATGGTTAGTACAGTACAGTTCAAGTGTTCAGCAGTCTGATGGCTTGTAGATAGAAACTGTCTCTCAGCCTGTTGGTGTCAGACCTCATGCTCCGATACCGTCTGCCTGACGACAACGGAGTGAACAGCTTGTGGCTGGGGTGTGTGGGATCCTTGATGATGCTGCAGGACTTCCTCAAGCACCGTTTCAAGTAGATGTCCTGAACACGTCCCCAGTGATGTACTGGGCTGTCTTCACCACCCATTGGAGGGGCCTTGCGGTCATGGACGGAGCAATTCCCGTACCGGTCCATGATGCAACTGGACAGGATTCTCTCGATGGTGCAGAGGAAGTATTTGGAGAGGACCTGGGCTGGAATGCTAACTTTATTCAGCTACAGTAGGAAGTAGAGACGCTGTTGAGTCCTCTTGACAAGAGTGGTGGTATTGTTTGTCCATTTCAAATCGTCGGTGATGTGGACGCCGAGGAGCTTAAAACGACCAACTCTCTCTACTGCAGTCCCTGTTTATGTGGATCGTGGCATGTTCCCTCCTCTGTTTCCTGAAGTCAACAATCAACTCCTTTGTTTTGCTGACGTTGAGGGAAAGGTTGTTGTCATGACACCACAATGCCAGTTCCCTTACTACCTCCCTATAGGCTGACTTAACCGTGGTGTCGTTTAGCAAACTTGATGATGGAGTTGTTGTCGCGGAAAGCCACGCAGTTGTTGGTGAACAGGGAGTACAGCAGAGGACTGAGGACACACCCCTGGGGGGCCCCTGTGTCAAGAGTCAGTGTGGAGGAGGTGTTGTTGCCAATCCTCACAGCCTGTGGTCTGCCGGTCAGGATCTAGTTGCGGATAGTAGTGTCTAGACCCAGGGCTCAGAGCTTGGTGACAACCTTGGAAGGAACAATAATGTCGAATGCTGAACTGTAGTCAATGAACAGCATTCTCACATACTGTAGGTGTTCCTCTTGTCCAGATGTGTTACGGCCGTGTGAATAGCGATGGAAATGGCATCTTCCATGGATCGGTTGGAGCGGTAGGCAAATTGGAGTATATCCAGGGTGCCTGGCATGCTGGCCTTGATGTGGGCCATGACCAGCCTGTCAAAGCACTTCATGATGACAGGGGTGAGTGCGACGGGGCGATAGTCATTTGGGCATGTCACCTTGGTTTTCTTGGGCACTGGTGGTCTCCTTGAAGCAGGTGGGGATTACAGCTAGGGACAGGGAGAGGTTGAAAATGTCTGAGAAGATGCCTGCCAGCTAGTCAGAACACACTCTGAGGATGCGGCCAGGGATGCCATCTGGGCCGGGTCGATTTGTAAATATATATAATTTTCCTCAAGTCAGCCTTGGAGAGCGAAAGCACCCGGTCGTCCGGAACAGCGAGAGTCTTCATGGATGGCTCGGTATTGTCTGCCTCAAAGCGATCATAGAATGTGTTAAGTTTGTCTGGGAAGGGTGAATTCAGGCGGGCATCACACAGTTGGATTTCCCTTTGTAGTCTGTCATGGTCTGTAGTCCTTGCCAAATGTGTTGTGAGTCTGAATTGTCAAACATCGATTTAAGTTTGACCTTATGTCACGGCTGTTGAAAGATGAGGACCAAGGTGCAACGTGGTGAGCGTACATGACACCGACAAAACAATAAACAATACAAAACAAACCGTGAAGCTCAATGACTATGTGCCCTAAACAAAGTCAACTTCCCACAAAGAACGGTGGGAAAAAAGAAAAAAGGTACCTAAGTATGGTTCCCAATCAGAGACAACGATAGACAGCTGTCCCGGATTGAGAACCATACCCGGCCAAAACATAGAAATAGAAAATCATAGAAACACAAAACATAGAATGCCCACCCCAACTCACGCCCTGACCAAATCAAAATAGAGACATAAAAAGGATCTCTAAGGTCAGGGCGTGACACCCTAATGAATTTACAGTCTTGCAGTCTGCCTCTGTCCAACGCCTCACTATTCTCTATGTTGGTGGCTCCATCTTGAGTTGAGTTTTCAATTTGCTTGGTTAAAATCTAGCGCGACAATAAAGACTGCTTCCGGGTGTGAGGATTCTTGCTAGCTAATATTCTTGTGCATTTTTCCGAGTGCCGCCTTGGTGTTTCATTGTGGTAGTATGTACACAGCTGTGATGATAACACACATGATTTCCCTATGCATATAGTGGGGTCGGTATTTAGCATCAGATACAGATTTAAATGAACTCCGGTGTTCAGAGAGCTGAATCGCATTAGTGGAAACCAAGACTGTTCTCAGGGCAGGTCTGTCGGTTTTGACTAGCAGACGTGACTTTTCGGAGAAGGTTAGGAGAAGTAATGTGGCAGGAGTATTAACTTGGCAAGGAGACAGGTTAAAGAAGGATTTTTAATCCTTGAGACAATTGAGACATGGATCGTGTATGTGTGCCATTCAGAGGGTGAATGGGCAAGACAAAATATTTAAGTGCCTTTGAACGGGGTATGGTAGTAGGTGTCAGGCGAGGTGAGAATGCTAATGCTAACTAATATTGCTACCATTTAAGAATACATTTTCACTCCAACTAAACAGGTTCAATTATTGATATCGGAGAGCAGTTTGGCTGGAATGGAGTGAATGGAATGGCACCAAACACATGGAAACCATGGAAACCATGTGTTTGATGAGTTTCGATACCATTCCATTTATTCCGTTCCAGATTTACTATGAGCCCGTCCTCCCTAATTAAGGTGCCACCAACCTCCTGGGATGTGCATGGGGGCAAACAAACGGCTTATTGGGTTTTCTTTGCACATCACCAGACATTTTGAAAGCATCTACTGTCTAAAATTACGAACACGGTTTTGAAAGATGGCTTTGTTTTTGGATTGGACGATGTCACTGAAGCTGTTCTGTGTATCTAGCTAACGCATTCAGTCATCTCTCTCTACCTACTTCCTGTCTGAAGTCTGATGTGTCATTGTAGTGGAATAGAGTGCCATTTCAGATTACAGATGCATCATGGATTTAGTAGACTCTATAACAAATTCATGTTCCTGTTTCATGTTGACTTCATGGTTAGCCTTAGGGGGGAGGGGGGGGGGCTTGTCAAGCTGTGTTAGACTTTAACTAAAGATGTTTCTGGCTCAAACACAACATAATTCATCCATGCTTATTTCTCCCATGTCTGTTCTTCTCTATTCAAACCTTGATCTCTCAAAGCTTTCACAAGGAAGGCAATGTAAGGACATTACCGAAACCAAAAATTACAAAAATTACAATGCAGATATGCAGAAATTAGCGGCGCTTTCAAGAATTAATACACTTAATGAGAAAACCTGGGAAACCCTGGTAAACCCTGGAAAGCCCTGGGAAACCCTGGAAAGCCCTGGGAAACCCTGGAAAGCCCTTGGAAACACTGGAAAACCCTGGAAAACCTGTGAAACGCCGGAAACCCTGGTAAACCTGTGAAACCCTGGAAAACCCTGGAAAGCCCTGGGAAACCCTGGGAAACCCTGGAAAGCCCTGGGAAACCCTGGAAAACCCTGTGAAAACCTGCGAAACGCCGGAAACCCTGGTAAACCCTGGAAAACACTGTGAATAACACAGACAGCCTGAGGGTCTGGCTCCGACCTTTTAAGAGCATCCAAGACAGACGTAATATCACAGGCTGCCGTTTACATAACCTTATGATAATGAAACTAGGTTTTTTTCTTTTCACTGGTAAATTTAAAGTGAGATATCCAGATGTTGGCGGTCCGGTCTGATAGTAGTGTAGAACTGTTATGTCCACAGGAAGAGGTCAGAATCGGTCGGACGGAAAGTAAGTTGTAGTGCCAGCTCCAATTTATTGTCTTCACTCAAACTCAGAGGTTTTTATTAACTCTTCGCTGCGCCAACTCTTGGATATTCGTTTTTTACTCGTGAAAGGACAATTTGGCAACACGTAACACTCCTTCACAATAGATCTACATACTACACTGTCTATTCTACATATATACAGTCAGTCTATATACTACACTGTCTATTCTACATATATACAGTATCTCTATATACTACACTGTCTATTCTACATATATACAGTATGTCTATATAAACAGCAAAAAAAGAAACGTCCCTTTTTAAGGACCCTGTCTTTCAAAGATAATTCGTAAAAATCCAATTAACTTCACAGATCTTCATTGTAAAGGGTTTAAACACTGTTTCCCATGCTTGTTCAATGAACCATAAACAATTAATGAACATGCACCTGTGGAACGGTCGTTAAGACACTAACAGCTTACAGACGGTAGGCAATTAAGGTCACAGTTATGAACACTTAGAACACTAAAGAGGCATTTCTACTGACTCTGAAAAACACCAAAAGAAAGATGCCCAGGGTCCCTGCTCATCTGTGTGAATGTGCCTTAGGCATGCTGCAAGGAGGCATGAGGACTGCAGATGTGGCCAGGGCAATAAATTGCAATGTCCGTACTGTGAGACACCTAAGACAGCGCTACAGGGAGACAGGAGGGACAGCTGATCGTCCTCGCAGTGGCAGACCACGTGTAACAACACCTGCACAGGATCGGTACATCCGAACATCACACCTGCAGGACAGGTATAGGATGGCAACAACAACTGCCCGAGTTACACCAGGAACGCACAATCCCTCCATCAGTGCTCAGACTGTCCGCAATAGAATGAGAGAGGTTGGACTGAGGGCTTGTAGGCCTGTTGTAAGGCAGGTACTCACCAGACATCACCAGCAACAACGTCGCCTATAGACACAAAGCCACTGTCGCTGGACCAGACAGGACTGGCAAAAAGTGCTCTTCACTGACTAGTCGCGTTTTTTTCTCACCAGGGGTGATGGTAGGATTCGCGTTTATCGTCGAAGGAATGAGCGTTACACTGAGGCCTGTACTCTGGAGTGGGATCAATTTGGAGGGGGAGGGTCCGTCATTGTCTGGGGCGGTGTGTCATAGCATCATCGGACTGAGCTTGTTGTCATTGCAGGCAATCTCAACGCTGTGTGTTACAAGGAAGACATCCTCCTCCCTCATGTGGTATCCTTCCTGTAGGCTCATCCTGACATGACCCTCCAGCATGACAATACCACCAGCCATACTGCTCATTCGGTGTGTGAAAGGAATGTCAGTGTTCTGCCATGGCCAGCGAAGAGCCCGGATCTCAATCCCATTGAGCACGTCTGAGACCTGTTGGATCGGAGGGTGAGGGCTAGGGCCATTCCCCCGAGAAATATCCTGGAACTTGCAGGTGCCTTGGTGGAAGAGTGGGGTAACATCTCACAGCAAGAACTGGCAAATCTGGTGCAGTCCATGAGGAGGAGATGCACTGCAGTACTTAATGCAGCTGGTGGCCACACCAGATACTGACTGTTACTTTTGATTTACACCCCCGTTTGTTCAGGGACACATAATTCAATTTCTGTTAGTCACATGTCTGTGGCACTGTTCAGTTTATGTCTCAGTTGTTGAATCTTGTTTGCTGAAAATTGACAGTTGACAGTGAGAGGACGTTTCTTTTTTTGCTGAGTTTACTATTCTACATACACTATCGTTTCAAAAGTTTGGGGTCACTTATAAATGTACTTGTTTTTGAAAGAAAATCACAATTTTTGTCCATTAAAATAACATAAAATTAATCAGAAGTAAAGTGTAAACATTGTTAATGTTGTAAATGACTATTGTAGCTGGAAACGGCTGATTTTTAATGGAATATCTACCTAGGCATACAGAGGCCCATTATCAATAACCAACACTCCTGTGTTCCAATGACACATTGTGTTAGCTAAATTCAAGTTTATAATTTTAAATGGCTAATTTGTCATTAGAAAACCCTTTTGCAATTCCGTTAGCACAGCTGCAAACTGTTGTCCTGATTAGGCGTCCCGCCTGCGGGACAACTTCCAGTGAAGCTGGAGGGCGCGCAATTAAAAAAAAAATCATAAAATTATGGATATTAAACATTTAGGTACATACAAGTATCTTATATCGGTTGAAAGCTTAAATACTTGTTAATCTAACTGCACTGTCTGATTTACGATAGCTATTACAGCGAAAGCATGCCATGCGATTGTTTGAGGACAGCGTCCCACATCAAAATATTTTCCCACCGGCACAGGTTTAATAAATTCACAAATAGCGATTAAATATTAACTTACTTTTTGAAAATCTTCCTCTGATTTCTTATCCAGTGGGTCCCAGCTATAACATGTAGTGTCGTTTTGTTAGATAAAATCCTTCTTTATATCCCAAAAAGTCTGTTTAGTTGGCGCCATCGATTTGAGTAATCCACTCGTTCAACATGCAGAGAAAGGAATCCGAAAATCTACCGCTAAACTTTGTTAAAACAAGTTCTACATATATGTCCCCATACTACACTGTCTGTTCTACATATATGTCTCCATACTACATTGTCTGTTCTACATATATGTCCCCATACTACATTGTCTGTTCTACATATATGTCCCCATACTACACTGTCTGTTCTACATATATGTCTCCATACTACACTGTCTGTTCTACATATATGTCTCCATACTACATTGTCTGTTCTACATATATGTCCCCATACTACACTGTCTGTTCTACATATATGTCTCCATACTACACTGTCTGTTCTACATATATGTCTCCATACTACACTGTCTGTTATACATATATGTCTCCATACTACACTGTCTGTTATACATATATGTCCCCATACTACACTGTCTGTTCTACATATATGTCCCCATACTACACTGTCTGTTCTACATATATGTCCCCATACTACACTGTCTGTTCTACATATATGTCTCCATACTACACATATATGTCCCCATACTACACTGTCTGTTCTACATATATGTCCCCATACTACACTGTCTGTTCTACATATATGTCTCCATACTACACATATATGTCCCCATACTACACTGTCTGTTCTACATATATGTCCCCATACTACACTGTCTGTTATACATATATGTCTCCATACTACACTGTCTGTTCTACATATATGTCCCCATACTACACTGTCTGTTCTACATATATGTCTCCATACTACACATATATGTCCCCATACTACACTGTCTGTTCTACATATATGTCTCCATACTACACTGTCTGTTCTACATATATGTCCCCATACTACACTGTCTGTTCTACATATATGTCTCCATACTACACTGTCTGTTCTACATATATGTCTCCATAGTACACTGTCTGTTGTACATATATGTCTCCATACTACACTGTCTGTTCTACATATATGTCTCCATACTACACTGTCTGTTCTACATATATGTCCCCATACTACATTGTCTGTTCTACATATATGTCTCCATACTACACTGTCTGTTCTACATATATGTCCCCATACTACATTGTCTGTTCTACATATATGTCTCCATACTACACTGTCTGTTCTACATATATGTCTCCATACTACACTGTCTGTTATACATATATGTCTCCATACTACACTGTCTGTTATACATATATGTCTCCATACTACACTGTCTGTTCTACATATATGTCCCCATACTACACTGTCTGTTCTACATATATGTCTCCATACTACACTGTCTGTTCTACATATATGTCTCCATACTACACTGTCTGTTCTACATATATGTCTCCATACTACACTGTCTGTTCTACATATATGTCTCCATACTACACTGTCTGTTCTACATATATGTCCCCATACTACACTGTCTGTTCTACATATATGTCCCCATACTACACTGTCTGTTCTACATATATGTCCCCATACTACACTGTCTGTTCTACATATATGTCCCCATACTACACTGTCTGTTCTACATATATGTCCCCATACTACACTGTCTGTTCTACATATATGTCCCCATACTACACTGTCTGTTCTACATATATGTCCCCATACTACACTGTCTGTTCTACATATATGTCCCCATACTACACTGTCTGTTCTACATATATGTCTCCATACTACACTGTCTGTTCTACATATATGTCTCCATACTACACTGTCTGTTCTACATATATGTCTCCATACTACACTGTCTGTTCTACATATATGTCTCCATACTACACTGTCTGTTCTACATATACAGTGGGGCAATAGTTGAAGTGTACCTATGATGAAAATGAAAGGCCTCTCTCATCTTTTTAAGTGGGAGAACTTGCACAATTGGTGGCTGACTAAATACTTTTTTGCCCCACTGTATGTCTCCATACTACACCATCTAGCTGACAAAAACAAAACAGTTGTATTTATAACACGCTTATGTCAGTTGCCTTAACCTAGCTGCCATGAGTGATCAGTACAATGTCTGTTACATCATTATTCTGACTATAAATATGGGTTCTGAGAACCTGTTCCTAAACACTTTTTTGTTTTGCGGATTTTTAAAGCGAGGGAGAATATTAAAGGGTCAAGGTCAAGGAGCGGGAAAAGATGAGTTCCTGGAAAGAGAAGAGATTAAAATGTTATTATACATTGATAGGAAATCAAACCCCACTCCCTAGGGGGGCTTAAAGTAATACCGTTGCTATGAGATACGTTTCAACTGGCACCCTATTCCCTATATAGTGCACTACTTTTAAAACAGGGCCCATAGGGCTCTGGTCAAAAGTAGTGCACTACGTAGGGAATAGGGTGCCATTTTGGGCCGCTTGTATGGTTTGGGTTACTGAAGACATACTGGCCGGTGTCAGTTAGGAATTCAGGCTTTTTAAACCTAGCTGAAAACTACCTGAATCTGCAACTCGCTGAATTTAAAGTTTTTACTTAATAATGAAGTGAGATGGACTGAGTGAAGCCCAGTACTATACTTATAGTATACTCTTAGGACACATTGTGATTTAGATGCATTTAGGATAGTGCTGCTTGTGGATCAGAGTGTGTGCTAAGTGAAAATAATTCACATAAAACGATGGCTCTTTTAATGGTTTTTCCTCTCAGACTCTCACCTGGTGGCCACACACACACACGCACACGCACGCACGCACGCACGCACGCACGCACGCACGCACGCACGCACGCACGCACGCACGCACGCACGCACACACACACACACACACACACACACACACACACACACACACACACACACACACACACACACACACACACACACACACACACACACACACACACACACACACACACACACACACACACACACACACACACACACGCGTACGTGTAGGACACAGAGGACCCGCAGACAGGGCTGTGGCTAATTAGGAAGATGTAGAGTCAGTGCCCCCATGGCTAGCTGTTGTCAAGGTCACACAGGTCTCACTGGTTAATGAAGGAAACATGAGATGACACATCCAAGCATGCCCCACATCTGTTCACAGTTGACTCCAGAGTCCAGCGCTCTCGTGATATACAGGGAAACAAAACTCCCTGCATCCCCACCCTTAGCAGCATTCTCAAATCAAACGAGAGATATCAGATCTCAAATATATCACGTATCACCCCGTATTATCGGCATATTCAACAGCGGTTAAGAAATATATTACCTTCAACCACTGTTATCTTGTGATCAAGCCGTCAACGTTTTGTGATTATCGTAAAAATGTTAGCTAACGGGTTTGACATTTCAGTAGAAATACAACTAGGATCATCTTTTTGAATAAGTGGTTTGGCAAAAAAAGTATATTTCCGTTTAATTTTGTTCATAAAAGAGACACCACATAAAAGAGAGAGTTGACTAGTTGGCTTGCATTCCGGTTAAAAAAAACCCCCGTCTTGCCTGAAATCCATTAGCTATATTTCAGAGGTAAAAAGTTGGATATTAAATTATGTGTTATCTGTCGCGCAGTCACATTTGACAATATACAGCGTGTCCCACAACATGTGTTTTTTGAAATCTCTCAAAAACCTAAATTAACTTACATAAAATGCAATGAAAATAGGTGGTCAGCTAGCTAGAAGGGGGTCTAACCGTTTGTCCCTCCACTCTGCTGGATGGATGCTCACTCAAGTCTCTGTCTGTGCAGTGAGTGGTGCTGCACTAGGTCTGAATGGAGCTGGACTGGGTCTGAATGGTGCTGGACTGGGTCTGAGTGGTGCTGGACTGGGTCTGAGTGGTGCTGGACTGGGTCTGAGTGGTGCTGGGCTGGGTTTGAGTGTTGCTGGACTGGGTCTGAGTGGAGCTGGACTGGGTCTGAGTGGTGCTGTATTTGGTCTTAGTGGAGCTGGACTGGGTTTGAGTGGAGTTGGACTGGGTCTGAGTGGTGCTGGACTGGGTCTGAGTGGTGCTGGACTGGGTCTGAGTGGTGCTGGACTGGGTTTGAGTGGTGCTGAATTGCGTCTGAATGGAGCTGGACTGGGTCAGAGTGGTGCTGAATTGCATCTGAATGGAGCTGGACTGGGTCGGAGTGGTGCTGAGTTTGAGTTGTGCTGGACTGGGTTTGAGTGGTGCTGGACTGGGTCTGAGTCGTGCTGAGTTTGAGTTGTGCTGGACTGGGTCTGAGTGGTGCTGGACTGGGTCTGAGTGGTGCTGGGCTGGGTTTGAGTGTTGCTGGACTGGGTCTGAGTGGAGCTGGACTGGGTCTGAGTGGTGCTGAGTTTGAGTTGTGCTGGACTGGGTCTGAGTGGTGCTGGACTGGGTCTGAGTGGTGCTGGGCTGGGTTTGAGTGTTGCTGGACTGGGTCTGAGTGGAGCTGGACTGGGTCTGAGTGGTGCTGTATTTGGTCTTAGTGGAGCTGGACTGGGTCTGAGTGGAGCTGGACTTGGACTGGGTCTGAGTGGAGCTGGACTGGGTCTGAGTGGAGCTGGACTTGGACTGGGTCTGAGTGGAGCTGGACTGGGTCTGAGTGGTGCTGGACTGGGTCTGAGTGGAGCTGGACTGGGTCTGAGTGGTGCTGGACTGGGTCTGAGTGGTGCTGTATTTGGTCTTAGTGGTGCTGTATTTGGTCTTAGTGGAGCTGGACTGGGTCTGAGTGGAGCTGGACTGGGTCTGAGTGGTGCTGGACTGGGTCTGAGTGGTGCTGGACTGGGTTTGAGTGGTGCTGGACTGGGTCTGAGTGGTGCTGTACTGGGTCTGAGTGGAGCTGGACTGGGTCTGAGTGGAGCTGGACTGGGTCTGAGTGGTGTTGGACTGGGTCAGCTTAGTTTAAGTGTAATACAGCAGCAGGTCCCCCAGACACATGCTGTCGATAACAAAACACACTCGTAATGTTCTGGTGAACACACTGCTGAGGTCGCCAGGACTCTACCTCTTTACTTTTACTAGTTACAATGAAATGAAATAGAAGTGGAGTATTCTGTCCAGCTGCAGACTGATCTGTGGGTCACAGAGGAACATTTCCATCTCTCGGTCCTCTGCTCTGACTAGTAAAGGTTAACCAGGACTAGTAGTCTACCTTGGATGAGGTTGTATGTGTTTGAGGGGGCCCTCCCTGGCGACCCTGACTCCTACCACTGTTCCACTAATCCTGTAAACAGAAGCAGAAGTTAGCAATGCGGTGACAGAGAGACTAGCTGTTTCTAAAAAAGGTAATTAATCTGTGTCCCAAATGGCACCCAAATCCCTATATAGTGCACCTCTTTTTGACTTGGACCCACAGGGGTCTGGTCTAAAGTAGTGCACTATATAGGGAGTAGGGTGCCATTTGGGAGATGCTGGGTGAATTTACTGCGTGGTCTTTACATAACATCTATATTGTTATCTCCGTGACCAGAGAGTGATTGTGTCAATTTGTTTTTAATTTTTAATTAATTTTTTAACCTTAATTTAACTTAGCAATTAATTTAAGAACACATTCTTATTTACAATGACGGCCTACCCCGGGCAAACCCGGACGACGTTGGGCCAATTGTGCGCCGCCCTATGGGACTCTCAATCACGACTGGATGTGATGCATCCTGGGTGTGTGGCTCTTGCTGTCTTGTCCTACCTTGCTTCCATTCTTCGTGGAAGATTCCGAAAGTCAGCAGCTGTCTTTAAGGAAGCCCTGCTCAGATTACATACGGAAGTTCTAAGTTAGATCGTCTGTTTCACTACTTTTACTTTCCCCCCCGGTATTCTACTACCAGATCTCTTCAACACATGAATATTAATAATAGTTAATGTGCTGAAACTACGGAAGTCCAGAGAGGACATATATGAATGAAAAAATAATTCCCTTGTTATGTTGAGATCACATCTGATTTATCTCATGATGACAACATAAGAAAAGTTTGTTTTGTCGAGATCACGAGATAAACTCTATAAAAAGGAGTGTACGTATTGATGACAGATTGACAGGATGGCTGAGGCGGCAGAGCCCACGGTGGATCAGAACATACATTTTATTGACTGCTACACTGTACATGCTGACATCATGCTTTCATTTGTGTTTGGAGCTCATTGTCAGTTTAGAAGTTTGAATGTTATCGAGCTAAACGTCCTTTACCTTGAGCTAAAGAGCTGGTGGGGCAGCCAAGCCCTCGTGGGACATTTAAGACCTGAACGATGCCTGATAGGCAGCCCTGTCTCCCAGGCCGTGTGCCTCTCCCAGGCCGTGTGCCTCTCCCAGGCCGTGTGCCTCTCCCAGGCCGTGTGCCTCTCCCAGGCCGTGTGCCACCCCCAAGACCACCAGCCAATTGCAAGTAAGTAACAATGCAGATAACTTGGCTAGTCTTGTGAGTGAGCTAGGTAGTCTTGTTATATATTCTGCCTTGTAGGCTGTTTCATAGGTAAAGCTCCTGGCAGGCAGATTAGCAGTCAATGCATTATGGATATGATCAAGAGTGGGCATGCTCCATTCCATTTCTGATCAGCCTGTCAGGATCAGAGGTCACCCCCTGGACCATCTGCCTATAAAGCACTTCGACAGCTAGTCAAATCAAATAAAATGTTATTGGTTACATACACATCATTTGCAGAATAATTAGAATTTTGAGAGCAGATAACCAGGAACAAATAAAACCAATAAAACCAAGAATTTGGGAAAATACAAAGTGCCCATTTGAAAGCTACACTCTTAGAAAAAAAGGTGCTATCTAGAACCTAAAAAGGGTTCTTCAGCTGTCCCCATAGGAGAACCCTGTGAAGAACCCTTTTGGTTCCACGGTAGAACCCTTTTTAGTTCCATGTACAACCTTTTACACAGAGGGTTCTACATGGAACCAAAAGAGTTCTACCTGGAACCAAAGATGGTTCTACCTGGAACCAAAGAGGGTTCTACCTGGAACCAAAGAGGGTTCTACCTGGAACCAAAGAGGGTTCTACCTGGAACCGAAAAGGGTTCTACCTGGAACCGAAAAGGGTTCTACCTGGAACCGAAAAGGGTTCTCCTATGGGGACAGCCGAAAACCCCTTTTGGAACCCTTTTTTCGTGGAGTGTAGGAAAAGAAGGTGTCAGCTGCTCACAACATGTCTCACAATTTAAAAGTAGTCGTCACGCTATAAATGGTTGAAGACGCCTGGACTAAATGGTTCAATTTGTTGATGTCAATGTTTTCAATTTGTCTCACTATTCATCTAAAAAGATGTGACTTCCTTATTCTAAACTTTTCTACTGTGTGAGGAACTAATGAGCCACACTGCGGAAGTTTTTGTCGCCATCGCTCATTCGGTCACTTTTGTTTTATATTGTAAGGCGGTGGGTTATAAGTCTTGTGGGTGAAGCAGCTGACACAACGCACCGTCAGTACATTAGACTGTAAACTCTAAGGATGAGACTATGCAAAACTCATAATTCATATCAAAATAAATGATTATAATAACAAATCACGGCAGCTCTGACTGATCTTCTACCCAGAAATTCTTGCTCTAATACAGGAACCAATTAGAATACAGTTACGGGTGGATTACAATACAAGTCCTATACACCAGACATACCAGCCCCACAATACTTACAAAAGTACGTAGACAACCGTTGTAAATTAGTGGATTCGGCTATTTCAGCCACACCATTTGCTGACAGGTGTATAAAATCGTGCACACAGCCATGCAATCTCCATGGACAAACATTGGCAGTAGAATGACCTTACTGAAGAGCTCAGTGACATTGAAGAGTGGCACCGTCATAGGATGCCACCTTTACAACAAGTCAGATCGTCAAATTTCTGCCCTGCTAGAGCTGCCTCGGTCAACTGTAAGTGCTGTTATTGTGAAGTGGAAACGTCTAGGAGCAACAGCGGCTCAGCCGCGAAGTGGTAGACCACACAAGCTCACAGAACGGGACCGCCGAGTGCTGAAGCGCGTAAAAAATCGTCTGTCCTCAGTTGCAACACTCACTACCGAGTTCCAAACTGCTTCTGGAAGCAACATCAGTACAATAACTGTTCGTTGAGATCTTCATTGAAATTGGTTTTAGTTTTCCAAACAAGTTGGTTTATTATTTTATTTCAGTTTACTAAATATCTTTTTGTTTGTTACATTTTTAGTTTCAGTTTAAGTTGACTATTATAACCTTGATCTGAACCTGTTCTCAAAGCATCTCAGAGTAGGAGTGCTGTTCTAGGATCAGGTCCATATAAAGTGTATTAATTATGATCTCAAAAAGGAAAATCAAATCAAATGTTATTGGTCACATACACATGGTTAGCAGATGTTAATGCGAGTGTAGCGAAATGCTTGTGCTTCTAGTTCCGACAGTTTTCCCCCGGCCTCCTGAGGTTGAAGAGGCGCTGTTGCGCCTTCTTCACAACACTGTCTGTGTGGGTGGACCATTTCAGTTTGTCCGTGATGTGTATGCCGAGGAACTTAAAACTTTCCACCTTCTCCACTAATGTCCCGTCGATGTGGACAGGGTGGTGCTCCCTCTGCTGTTTCCTGAAGTCCACGATCATCTCCTTTGTTTTGTTGACGTTGAGTGTGAGTTTATTTTCCTGACACCACACTCTGAGGGCCCTCACCTCCTCCCTGTAGGCCGTCTCATCGTTGTTGGTAATCAAGCCTACCACTGTAGTGTCGTCTGCAAACTTGATGATTGAGTTGGAGGCGTGCATGGCCACGCAGTCATGGGTAAACAGGGAGTACAGGAGAGGGCTGAGAACGCACCCTTGTGGGGCCCCAGTGTTGAGGATCAGCGGGGTGGAGATGTTGTTCCCTACCCACACCACCTGGGGGAGGACCGTCAGAAAGTCCAGGACCCAGTTGCACAGGGCTGGGTTCAGACCCAGGGTCTCGAGCTTAATGACGAGTTTGGAGGGTACTATGGTATTAAATGCTGAGATGCTGTCGATGAACAGCATTCTTACATAGTTATTCTCCTTGTCCAGATGGGTTAGGGCAGTGTGCAGTGTGATTGCGATTCCGTCGTCTGTGGACCTGTGAACTGATCCTAGAGCAACACTCGTACACTAAGGCACACACACACACACGCACTATCTCAGCACACACACACACACACACACACACACACACACACACACACACACACACACACACACACACACACACACACACACACACACACACACACACACACACACACACACACACACACACACACACACACACACACACACACACACACACACACACACACACGCAGAGTATCATGGCTAGATGAGGCTTGTTAATTAGATGTTATGCTCCCACTGTTGTTTATGATGAATTAACGGATGAGCGGTGATTAGCGGTATCTGCTAAACAGATATGATTGCCTGGGATTATCCTGGAACCACATCTGCATATCTGGAGGATGTGAGAGTGAGAGTGTGTGTGTGTGTGTGTGTGTGTGTGTGTGTGTGTGTGTGTGTGTGTGTGTGTGTGTGTGTGTGTGTGTGTGTGTGTGTGTGTGTGTGTGTGTGTGTGTGTGTGTGTGTGTGTGAGTGAGTAAGTGGTAAAGATTGCCACTCCCCCACCTTTGGAAGATCTGTCTTGCCAAAAAAGGTTATAACCAGAAAGGTTAACATCAGTATTCAAAACACTCTTTCTTAAAACCACGTCTCAGTAATGACCAACACATCTGGATTGGAGCTGTGAACCCACACTTTCAATTGATCCATTTTAGGTAAAAGCTTCTCGTGTTAACGTGCAGTAAACCCAGGTTTTTACGAGATCAGAAATCAGTGAAGCAAATATCAGAGTACAAGTCAGAATTGGGGCTAGCAACAGTAGATGGGCCAGGGTGTTCAGTAGATGGGCCAGGGGGGGGGGGGGTTCTACACTAACCTTTTCCATTTCCATCAGATAATTTGATCACACCAATTTTTGTAAAATAAAAATACATATTGATAATAAACAAAAGTATTAAAGAAAGTGCAAACTGTATTTATTGCAGATTTCAAAGTGTCGTGTTGTTTTCTGTGAAATCCTCTAGAGGACAGAAAATAAGAATTAAGAAAGAGGGGAGGACTATGATTTCCCCAAGTTTTTTCAGGTTATTTTCTAAATCACACTTTTTAAAAATAGAACATCCAATTGTATTGTTTTTCTAAGTCCACAAGAAGGATTAAACCACATCAGGGAACCATTTTAGAGCTCTGGGAAAATTGATGAGAAATGTAGATGTTTGTTGTGTAGTTACCCTTTAATTCACCAGACAGACATTAGTGTTTGGATAACACTGTTTCTTTAGCACACTTGTGATGGGGCCACTGGATTGATGCAAATAATCACGATTCTGCCTGCTAGTCTTAAAATATACTTTGTAGTTACATTTCAATTGCCTTTCAATCTCAACGAAAACAGTTAGGTTATCGTTAGCATCGCTAATAGCTCCACAAAGTGTTCGACATATAGGCCCTACATGCACAGCACACAGCAGGGCTTGACATTCAAGTCAATTTACACAGCACACAGCAGGGCTTGACAATCCAGTAAATTTACACAGCACACAGCAGGGCTTGACATTCAAGTAAATTTACACGGCACACAGCAGGGCTTGACATTCCAGTAAATTTACACGGCACACAGCAGGGCTTGACATTCCAGTCAATTTACACAGCACACAGCAGGGCTTGACATTCCAGTAAATTTACACGGCACACAGCAGGGCTTGACATTCAAGTAAATGTACCAGTGGTACACCAGGCCAGTGCTAACTGAAAACTGCTGACCCAAACGGAAAAAAATACTGTCCCTGGTCAAGATCTGACAGCAAAGCAATGATGCATAAATTCAATAGCAGGATATTTATATATCCAGGTCCACTCAGACCCAGTCCAGGTCCACTCAGACCCAGTCCAGCACCACTCAGACCCAGTCCAACACCACTCAGACCCAGTCCAGCACCACTCAGACCCAGTCCAGCACCACTCAGACCCAGTCCAGCACCACTCAATAGCAGGATATTTATATATCCAGCTCCACTCAGACCCAGTCCAACACCACTCAGACCCAGTCCAGCACCACTCAGACCCAGTCCAACACCACTCAATAGCAGGATATTTATATATCCAGGTCCACTCAGACCCAGTCCAGGTCCACTCAGACCCAGTCCAACACCACTCAGACCCAGTCCAGCTCCACTCAGACCCAGTCCAACACCACTCAGACCCAGTCCAGCTCCACTCAGGCCCAGTCCAGCTCCACTCTGCCCCAGTCCAGCTCCACTCAGACCCAGTCCAGCTCCACTCAGACCCAGTCCAGCTCCACTCAGACCCAGTCCAACACCACTCAGACCCAGTCCAGCTCCACTCAGACCCAGTCCAGCTCCACTCAGACCCAGTCCAGCTCCACTCAGACCCAGTCCAACACCACTCAATAGCAGGATATTTGATCTTTCATTTGCAGGCTTAGTAAATAACCTCTACAGGGTTCAGACAGACATTGGCAAGTCAAATTCAAGCACTTCAATGACTTTTTTCTGGCACTTAAATGTAATTATCATGGACCTACATTTTATGTTTAATTGTTGAACTAGAAAAACAATTCCATCCAAAATGTAACTTCAGTGACTTTTCAAGGACCAAAGAGCCTGAGTCTGATGAATAAAATGGGCTATTCCATGATGATGCATATATTCAACCAAGACTATTAACTTTTTTTAATTAGCTGATTAACATACCCATTCTTGCCTTAGCATTTACTGGAAGATATTAACGAAGAACATCTTTCCTACCACTACCACTGTCGGTCTTAACTCCACAGAACATCTTTCCTACCACTACCACTGTCGGTCTTAACTCCACAGAACATGTTTCCTACCACTACCACTGTCGGTCTTAACTCCACAGAACATGTTTCCTACCACTACCACTGTCGGTCTTAACTCCACAGAACATGTTTCCTACCACTACCACTGTCGGTCTTAACTCCACAGAACATCTTTCCTACCACTACCACTGTCGGTCTTAACTCCACAGGACATCTTTCCTACCACTACCACTGTCGGTCTTAACTCCACAGGACATCTTTCCTACCACTACCACTGTCGGTCTTAACTCCACAGAACATGTTTCCTACCACTACCACTGTCGGTCTTAACTCCACAGAACATCTTTCCTACCACTACCACTGTCAGTCTTAACTCCACAGAATATCTTTCCTACCACTACCACTGTCGGTCCTAACTCCACAGAACATCTTTCCTACCACTACTACTGTCGGTCTTAACTCCACAGAACATCTTTCCTACCACTACCACTGTCGGTCTTAACTCCACAGAACATCTTTCCTACCACTACCACTGTCGGTCTTAACTCCACAGGACATCTTTCCTACCACTACCACTGTCAGTCTTAACTCCACAGAACATGTTTCCTACCACTACCACTGTCGGTCTTAACTCCACAGAACATCTTTCCTACCACTACCACTGTCGGTCTTAACTCCACAGAACATCTTTCCTACCACTAACACTGTCGGTCTTAACTCCACAGGACATCTTTCCTACCACTACCACTGTCGGTCTTAACTCCACAGAACATGTTTCCTACCACTACCACTGTCGGTCTTAACTCCACAGAACATCTTTCCTACCACTACCACTGTCAGTCTTAACTCCACAGAACATCTTTCCTACCACTACCACTGTCGGTCTTAACTCCACAGAACATTTTTCCTACCACTACCACTGTCGGTCTTAACTCCACAGAACATCTTTCCTACCACTACCACTGTCGGTCTTAACTCCACAGAACATGTTTCCTACCTCTACCACTGTCGGTCTTAACTCCACAGAACAACCAGTTGTTTGAGAGCTGTGCGCTCTCTCTGCCCGACAGATTATGCTACAAGTGTGAAGCGTGCGTGTGATAAATAATCAACATATCAAAGGAACAGCTTCGGGAATCCATCTGTTTTTAATAATCTATATACAGTGCATTCGGGAAAGTATTTAAAAGCCCTTTACTTTGTTCACATTTTGTGACATTACAGCCTTAGTAGATATTTTTTTCATCAATCTACACACAATAGCCCATAATGACAAAGCAAAAACAGATTTTTGCAAATGTATTAAAATGAAAAATGAAATATTACATTTACATAAGTATTCAGACCATTTATTCAGTACTTTGTTGAAGCACCTTTGGCAGCGATTACAGCCTCGAGTCTTCTTGGGTATGACGCTACAAGCTTGGCACACCTGTATTTGGGGAGTTTCTCCCATTCTTCTCTGCAGATCCTCTCAAGCTCTCAGGTTGGATAGGGAGTGTTGCTGACAACTAGTTTCAGGTCTTTCCAGAGATGTTTGATCGGGTTCAAGTCCGTGCTCTGGCTGGGCCACTCAAAGACATTCAGAGACTTGTCCCGAAGCCACTCCTAGTTGTCTTGGCTCTGTGCTTCGGCTCGTTGTCCTGTTGGAAGGTAAACCTTTGCCCCAGTCTGAGTTCCCGAGCGCTCTGTAGCAGGTTTTCATCAAGGATCTCTCTGTACTTTGCTCCGCTCATCTTTCCCTCAATCCTGACTAGTCTCCCAGTCCCTGCCGCCAAAAAACATCCCCAGGGCATGATGCTACCACCACCATGCTTCACTGTATGGATGGTGCCAGGTTTCCTCCAAATGTGACGCCTGGCATTCAGGCCAAAGAGTTCAATCTTTGTTTCATCAGACCAGAGAGCCTTGTTTCTCATGGTCTGAGAGTCCTTTAGGTGCCTTTTGGCAAACTCTAAGCGGGCTGTCATGTGCCTTTTACTGAGGAGTGGCTTCCGTCTGGCCACTCTACCATAAAGGCCTGATTGGTGGAGTGCTGCAGAGATGGTTGTCTTTCTGGAATGTTTTCCTATCTCCACAGAGGAACTCTGGAGCTCTGTCAGAGTGACCATCGGGTTCATGGTCACCTCCCTGACCAAGGCCCTTCTCCCCCGATTGCTCAGTGGCCAGCTCTAGGAAGAGTCTTGGTGGTTCCAAACTTATTCCATTTAAGAATGATGGAGGCCACTGTGTTCTTGGGGACCTTCAATGCTACAGAAATGTTTTGGTACCCTTCCCCAGATGTGCCTCGACACAATCCTGTCTCGGAGCTCTACGGACAATTCCTTTGACCTCATGGCTTGCTCTGACATGCACTGTCAACTGTGTGACCTTATATAGACAGGTGTTTGCCTTTCCAAATCATGTCTAATTAATTGAATTTACCGCAGGTGGACTCCAATCAAGTTGTAGAAACATCTCAAGGATGATCAATGGAAACAGGATGCACCTGAGCTCAATTTAGATTCTCATAGCAAATGGCCTGAATACTGAAGTAAATAAGATATTTCTGTTTTTTGAAAACTCTTCTAAAAAAAAAACTGTTTTTGCTTTGTCATTATGGGGTATTCTGTGTAGATTGATGATTTCCTTTTAGAATAAGGCTGTAATGTAACAACATGTGGAAAAAGTCAATGGGTCTGAATACTTTCCAAATGCACTGTAGGTTTCAATATTTATTTGAGAACACAACAGACAATTTGGAAAAGGAGCAAGTTTAAATTGACAGCGTTTCCCGCGGAGTCAAATAACATCTGTTAATTACTTTGTAGTTTATTTCGGTTGATGATTCACATTTTGAGAGGAAATAGAGATATTGTTCTAGAATCTTTTCCAATCTGTATTCTGTCGGAAGTCTTTAAGATCTATGTTCCATACAGTAACTACACCCATTGGTTTACGGAGGGCTTCTAGTAGTTTTTATATAGACTGGATACAAAACCTCTACTTCTGTTGTGATTACCTAACGACTCAGTAAGTAAATGGGAGTGGTTGACTCCACGGGACACCATAAGTGAGCATAGAGGTTTCTTAACTGCAAATAAATAAACAATTACGAACCAGGTAAATTATACATATTTTCTTTTTTTTAGGTCATGAAACGATAATAAACCTTCGTCGTTCACTATGTCCGAAAGTTTATGAATTCCTTGTTTAGACCATTCTTGAAAAATAATAGGTTCCCCGCAACCGGAGGGATATTTCTAAATACTGGTGTTTGGGTATGCCATTGGACGTCACAATTACAACATTTTTCAATTTGTTGCCAGGTCTGTATTGAGTGGGCGATGATTGGTCCGAACTGAGTAAGGCAAAACGTAGGAGATAAGGAAGAGAATAGTACCTCTCTCAATGTAAACGGTGACACTATATTTTACCTTATTTACATATATTTTGATAATAGGAACATGTGGAAGAAATTGGAAGAACCAATGATTTCCTTTTGCTTGCTGTTCAGTTTAACTTCCTGATCCTTTGTGAGTCTAGCCATGCTAGATGGCGCCATTACCACATAACCAAACCGTTGACTGCAGTCACCCCACATGGCTTTTACAGGATGTACAGCAACACTATTGGTGTTGTAGCTTTGTTATGATAGCTTTGTTATGATAGCTTTGTTATGATAGCTTTGCCATGATAGCTTTGTTATGATAGTTTTGTTATGATAGTTTTGTTATGATAGTTTTGTTATGATAGCTTTGTTATGATAGTTTTGTTATGATAGTTTTGTTATGATAGTTTTGTTATGATAGTTTTGTTATGATAGCTTTGTTATGATAGCTTTGTTATGATAGCTTTGCCATGATAGCTTTGTTATGATAGTTTTGTTATGATAGCTTTGTTATGATAGCTTTGTTATGATAGTTTTGTTATGATAGCTTTGTTATGATAGTTTGTTATGATAGCTTTGTTATGATAGCTTTGTTATGACAGCTTTGTTATGATAGCTTTTTTATGATAGCTCTGTTATGATAGATTTGTTATCAAATCAAATCAAATCAAATTTTATTTTGTCACATACACATGGTTAGCAGATGTTAATGCGAGTGTAGCGAAATGCTTGTGCTTCTAGTTCCGACAATGCAGTAATAACCAACGAGTAATCTAACCTAACAATTCTACTAACTACTACCTTATACACACAAGTGTAAAGGGATAAAGAATATGTACATAAAGATATATGAATGAGTGATGGTACAGAACGGCATAGGCAAGATGCAGGAGATGGTATCGAGTACAGTATATACATATGAGATGAGTAATGTAGGGTATGTAAACATAAAAGTGCATAGTTTAAAGTGGCCATTATTATACCTTTGTTATGATAGCTTTCTAACGATAGCTTTGTTATGATAGCTCTCTAACGATAGCTTTGTTATGATAGTTTTGTGCTGGAATGTAAGTTACGATCAAAATATAATGACACGGTAATAACCTAAGAAGTACTGAGGTGTTTGAGGGATTCAAACCTCTCGGCACCATTTAATACCAGCCAGGTAACCTCTAGGCACCATTTAATACCATCCAGGTAACCTCTAGGCACCATTTAATACCAGCCAGGTAACCTCTAGGTACCATTTAATACCAGTCAGGTAACCTCTAGGCACCATTTAATACCAGCCAGGTAACCTCTAGGCACCATTTAATACCAGCCAGGTAACCTCTAGGCACCATTTAATACCAGCCAGGTAACCTCTAGACACCATTTAATACCAGCCAGGTAACCTCTAGTTACCATTTAATACCAGCCAGGTAACCTCTATTTACCATTTAATACCAGCCAGGTAACCTCTAGGCACCATTAAATACCAGCCAGGTAAGCTCTAGACACCATTTAATACCAGCCAGGTAACCTCTAGGCACCATTTAATACCAGCCAGGTAACCTCTAGGCACCATTAAATACCAGCCAGGTTACCTCTAGGCACCATTTAATACCAGCCAGGTAACCTCTAGGTACCATTTAATACCAGTCAGGTAACCTCTAGGCACCATTTAATACCAGCCAGGTAACCTCTAGGCACCATTTAATACCAGCCAGGTAACCTCTAGGCACCATTTAATACCAGCCAGGTAACCTCTAGACAACATTTAATACCAGCCAGGTAACCTCTAGGCACCATTAAATACCAGCCAGGTAACCTCTAGGCACCATTTAATACCAGCCAGGTAACCTCTAGGCACCATTTAATACCAGCCAGGTAACCTCTAGACACCATTTAATACCAGCCAGGTAACCTCTAGGCACCATTTAATACCAGCCAGGTAACCTCTAGGCACCATTAAATACCAGCCAGGTTACCTCTAGGCACCATTTAATACCAGCCAGGTAACCTCTAGACACCATTTAATACCAGCCAGGTAACCTCTAGGCACCATTAAATACCAGCCAGGTAACCTCTAGGTACCATTTAATACCAGTCAGGTAACCTCTAGGCACCATTTAATACCAGCCAGGTAACCTCTAGGCACCATTTAATACCAGCCAGGTAACCTCTAGGCACCATTTAATACCAGCCAGGTAACCTCTAGACAACATTTAATACCAGCCAGGTAACCTCTAGGCACCATTAAATACCAGCCAGGTAACCTCTAGGCACCATTTAATACCAGCCAGGTAACCTCTAGGCACCATTTAATACCAGCCAGGTAACCTCTAGACACCATTTAATACCAGCCAGGTAACCTCTAGGCACCATTAAATACAAGCCAGGTAACCTCTAGGCACCATTTAATACCAGCCAGGTAACCTCTAGTTAACATTTAATACCAGCCAGGTAACCTCTAGTTACCATTAAATACCAGCCAGGTAACCTCTAGTTACCATTAAATACCAGCCAGGTAACCTCTAGGCACCATTTAATACCAGCCAGGTAACCTCTAGACACCATTTAATACCAGCCAGGTAACCTCTAGGCACCATTTAATACCAGCCAGGTAACCTCTAGGCACCATTAAATACCAGCCAGGTTACCTCTAGGCACCATTTAATACCAGCCAGGTAACCTCTAGGCACCATTTAATACCAGCCAGGTAACCTCTAGGCACCATTTAATACCAGCCAGGTAACCTCTAGGCACCATTAAATACCAGCCAGGTTACCTCTAGGCACCATTTAATACCAGCCAGGTAACCTCTAGGCACCATTTAATACCAGCCAGGTAACCTCTAGACAACATTTAATACCAGCCAGGTAACCTCTAGGCACCATTAAATACCAGCCAGGTAACCTCTAGTTACCATTTAATACCAGCCAGGTAACCTCTAGTTACCATTTAATACCAGCCAGGTAATCTCTAGGCACCATTAAATACCAGCCAGGTTACCTCTAGGCACCATTTAATACCAGCCAGGTTACCTCTACACACCATTTAATACCAGCCAGGTAACCTCTAGGCACCATTTAATACCAGCCAGGTAACCTCTAGGCACCATTAAATACCAGCCAGGTTACCTCTAGGCACCATTTAATACCAGCCAGGTAACCTCTAGACACCATTTAATACCAGCCAGGTAACCTCTAGGCACCATTAAATACCAGCCATGTTACCTCTAGGCACCATTTAATACCGGCCAGGTAACCTCTAGGCACCATTTAATACCAGCCAGGTAACCTCTAGGCACCATTTAATACCAGCCAGGTAACCTCTAGACACCATTTAATACCAGCCAGGTAACCTCTAGACACCATTTACTACCAGCCAGGTAACCTCTAGGCACCATTTAATACCAGCCAGGTAACCTCTAGACACCATTTAATACCAGCCAGGTAACCTCTAGGCACCATTTCATACCAGCCAGGTTACCTTTAGACACCATTTTTTGCCAGTCAGGTAGCTACAGTACCAGTTGTCTCATATCAGCCATAGGCAACACCTTTGGTATAATAATGAACATCCATTTTGAAATCTGGAATGTATGGGGCATCCGATAACATTACAAAGCATAGAAAGTATAATTGATATAGATGTTGTAAATGGAGTGAGATATCACCATTAGGATGTCATGTACCTCACGTTAGTGTCCAGCTAGTGCATCAATCTGTTACCAATGACATGTGAGGACACTGGGAAGTCGTTGCTGAGCTTTACATCTCCTCACCACCATCAACATGCATCGACATTTCACCCTTAATTCATCACTACTGACTCCTCTCGCTCTCTCGCTCTCTCTCGCTCTCTCTCTCTCTCTCTCTCTCTCTCTCTCTCTCTCTCTCTTGTTCTCTCTCTCTCTTGTTCTCTCTCTCTCTTGTTCTCTCTCTCTCTCTCTCTCTCTCTCTCTCTCTCTCTCTCTCTCTCTCTCTCTCTCTCTCTCTCTCTCTCTCTCTCTCTCTCTCTCTCTCTCACACACACTCACACACACACTCACACACACTTTCTCTCACACTCTCTCCCTCTCTCCAATCGGTATCTCCTTTCTTTCCATCTCTCCCTCTCCACTATCTTCCCTCTCTCGGTCAGCATCTCATCTGCTGCTCACCTATCAACACAGGAAACATTAAAACACCAAACCTGTCATCTGGACAGAAAGAAATAGAAAACAAACAACCTATATAACATAATTTACACCCGGCCAATAGACCCATACAGAAATGTTTTTTTCATAAATAGTGATGCATTTCTGCATGGCTTTCCCCCTGTATGTGTGTGTGTGTGTGTGTGTCTGTGTGTGTGTGTGTCTGTGTGTGTCTGTGTGTGTCTGTGTGTGCATACCACTCAATGGCTGGCTGTCCTTGGGAATGATCCAGCCTTTAGATTGGATCCATGGCTCTCTCTGAGTCCCAGGGGAGGAGGAGGAGGAGGAGGAGGAGGAGGAGTGGAGAGCGGAGTGGAGAGGCCTACCCCACGACATCATTTACAAACAAATAATTTGTGTTTAGTGAGTCCGGCAGATCAGAGGCAGTAAAGAAAACCAGGTGTTCTCTTGACACTGGTGAGTTGCTGGTTGCTGGTGAGATATTGTCTGGTGTGGTAGTGTCTGGTGTGGTAGTGTCTGGTGTGGTAGTGTCTGGTGTGGTAGTGTCTGGTGTGGAGGTGTCCGGTGTGGTAGTGTCTGGTGTGGTATTGTCTGGTGTGGTAGTGTCTGGTGTGGTGGTGTCTGGTGTGGTAGTGTCTGGTGTGGAGGTGTCCGGTGTGGTGGTGTCCGGTGTGGTGGTGTCCGGTGTGGTAGTGTCCGGTGTGGTAGTGTCCGGTGTGGTGGTGTCCGGTGTGGTGGTGTCTGGTGTGGTAGTGTCTGGTGTGGTATTGTCCGGTGTGGTGGTGTCTGGTGTGGTAGTGTCCGGTGTGGTAGTGTCCGGTGTGGTAGTGTCCGGTGTGGTAGTGTCCGGTGTGGTAGTGTCCGGTGTGGTAGTGTCCGGTGTGGTAGTGTCCGGTGTGGTAGTGTCCGGTGTGGTAGTGTCCGGTGTGGTGGTGTCCGGTGTGGTAGTGTCCGGTGTGGTAGTGTCTGGTGTGGTAGTGTCCGGTGTGCTATTGTCTGGTGTGGTAGTGTCTGGTGTGGTGGTGTCCGGTGTGGTAGTGTCCGGTGTGGTAGTGTCTGGTGTGGTAGTGTCTGGTGTGGTAGTGTCCGGTGTGGTGGTGTCCGGTGTGGTATTGTCTGGTGTGGTAGTGTCCGGTGTGGTGGTGTCCGGTGTGGTATTGTCTGGTGTGGTATTGTCTGGTGTGGTGGTGTCCGGTGTGGTGTTGTCCGGTGTGGTGGTGTCCGGTGTGGTAGTGTCCGGTGTGGTGGTGTCCGGTGTGGTAGTGTCTGGTGTGGTATTGTCTGGTGTGGTATTGTCTGGTGTGGTATTGTCTGGTGTGGTAGTGTCCGGTGTGGTGGTGTCCGGTGTGGTGGTGTCCGGTGTGGTAGTGTCTGGTGTGGTATTGTCTGGTGTGGTATTGTCTGGTGTGGTATTGTCTGGTGTGGTATTGTCTGGTGTGGTAGTGTCCGGTGTGGTGTTGTCCGGTGTGGTGGTGTCCGGTGTAGTAGTGTCCGGTGTGGTATTGTCTGCTGAGAGAGAGAGAGAGAGAGAGAGAGAGAGAGAGAGAGAGAGAGAGAGAGAGAGAGAGAGAGAGAGAGAGAGAGAGAGAGAGAGAGAGAGAGAGAGAGAGAGAGAGAGAGAGAGAGGTCCCAAGTCTTGTCTGTGATGATTGAAATCACTCAGATCCAGTACTGTCCTGCTTGGTCTGGTCTCCCTCAATCCCTCATTCCAACCGCCACCATGTCTACTATAATCATACATTCTTCAAGATGTTTGACAAGACTCCAGCTAGACTAATTAAAAATATCCTTCTGAGAAATTAACTTTTGGCTGACTAGCTTTGATGCTTCGTCTCCGCGCCAACATCACCTGCCATCTCTCTCAGACAGATTGGTTTCGGTACGTTGAATAGAGAGGGGGTAGCGACATCTAGGCTGCTAGGGGGTAGCGACATCTAGGCTGCTAGGGGGTAGCAACATCTAGGCTGCTAGGGGGTAGCTACATCTAGGCTGCTAGGGGGTAGCGACATCTAGGCTGCTAGGGGGGTAGTGACATCTAGGCTGCTAGGGGGTAGTTACATCTAGGCTGCTAGGGGGTAGCAACATCTAGGCTGCTAGGGGGTAGCAACATCTAGGCTGCTAGGGGGTAGCGACATCTAGGCTGCTAGGGGGTAGCGACATCTAGGCTGCTAGGGGGTAGCGACATCTAGGCTGCTAGGGGGTAGCAATATCTAGGCTGCTAGGGGGTAGCAACATCTAGGCTGCTAGGGGGTAGCAACATCTAGGCTGCTAGGGGGTAGCAACATCTAGGCTGCTAGGGTGTAGCAATATCTAGGCTGCTAGGGGGTAGCAACATCTAGGCTGCTAGGGAGTAGCGACATCTAGGCTGCTAGGGGGTAGCAATATCTAGGCTGCTAGGGGGTAGCTACATCTAGGCTGCTAGGGGGTAGCGATATCTAGGCTGCTAGGGGGTAGCAATATCTAGGCTGCTAGGGGGTAGCAACATCTAGGCTGCTAGGGGGTAGCAACATCTAGGCTGCTAGGGGGTAGCGACATCTAGGCTGCTAGGGGGTAGCAACATCTAGGCTGCTAGGGGGTAGCAACATCTAGGCTGCTAGGGGGTAGCGACATCTAGGCTGCTAGGGGGTAGCAACATCTAGGCTGCTAGGGGGTAGCGACATCTAGGCTGCTAGGGGGTAGCAACATCTAGGCTGCTAGGGGGTAGCGACATCTAGGCTGCTAGGGGGTAGCGACATCTAGGCTGCTAGGGGGTAGCGACATCTAGGCTGCTAGGGGGTAGCGACATCTAGGCTGCTAGGGGGTAGCGACATCTAGGCTGCTAGGGGGTAGCGACATCTAGGCTGCTAGGGGGTAGCTACATCTAGGCTGCTAGGGGGTAGCTACATCTAGGCTGCTAGGGGGTAGCGACATCTAGGCTGCTAGGGGGGTAGTGACATCTAGGCTGCTAGGGGGTAGTTACATCTAGGCTGCTAGGGGGTAGCAACATCTAGGCTGCTAGGGGGTAGCAACATCTAGGCTGCTAGGGGGTAGCGACATCTAGGCTGCTAGGGGGGTAGCGACATCAAGGCTGCTAGGGGGTAGCGACATCTAGGCTGCTAGGGGGTAGCAACATCTAGGCTGCAAGGGGTTAGCGACATCTAGGCTGCTAGGGGGTAGCAACATCTAGGATGCTAGGGGGTAGCAACATCTAGGCTGCTAGGGGGTAGCGACATCTAGGCTGCAAGGGGGTAGCAACATCTAGGCTGCTAGGGGGTAGCAACATCTAGGCTGCTAGGGGGTAGCAACATCTAGGCTGCAAGGGGTTAGCGACATCTAGGCTGCTAGGGGGTAGCGACATCTAGGCTGCAAGGGGGTAGCAACATCTAGGCTGCTAGGGGGTAGTGACATCTAGGCTGCTAGGGGGTAGTGACATCTAGGCTGCAAGGGGGTAGCGACATCTAGGCTACAAGGGGGTAGCGACATCTGGGCTACAAGGGGTAGCGACATCTGGGCTACAAGGGGGTAGTGACATCTAGGCTGCTAGAGGGTAGCGACATCTAGGCTGCTAGGGGGTAGCAACATCTAGGCTGCAAGGGGTTAGCGACATCTAGGCTGCTAGGGGGTAGCTACATCTAGGCTGCTAGGGGGTAGCGACATCTAGGCTGCTAGGGGGTAGCGACATCTAGGCTGCTAGGGGGTAGCAACATCTAGGCTGCTAGGGGGTAGTGACATCTAGGCTGCAAGGGGGAAGCAACATCTAGGCTGCAAGGGAGTAGCGACATCTAGGCTACAAGGGGGTAGCGACATCTGGGCTACAAGGGGGTAGTGACATCTAGGCTGCAAGGGGGTAGCTACATCAATCAATCAATCAATTTTATTTTATATAGCCCTTCGTACATCAGCTAATATCTCGAAGTGCTGTACAGACACCCAGCCTAAAACCCCAAACAGCTAGTAATGCAGGTGTAGAAGCACGGTGGCTAGGAAAAACTCCCTAGAAAGGCCAAAACCTAGGAAGAAACCTAGAGAGGAACCAGGCTATGAGGGGTGGCCAGTCCTCTTCTGGCTGTGCCGGGTGGAGATTATAACAGAACTATGCCAAGATGTTCAAAAATGTTCATAAGTGACAAGCATGGTCAAATAATAATCTATGAGATAGCATTTTCTAGGTTGGCTTTTCAGTAGCCGATCATCTAAGCAGTTAGAAGATAACAACAGGTCTGGGACAGGTAGGCGGTAGCGACATCTAGGCCGCTAGGGGGCAGCAACAGCTAGACAACTAGGAAGTAGCAGCATCAGGCCTAGGGCGGACTGGGGACAGCAAGGAGGTAGCACCATCTAGGCTGCTAGGCGGTCGCGACGTCATAGGCTCCTAGGGCCCAGCGTCATCTAGGCCGCTAGGGGGTAGCGACATCTAGACTGCTAGGGGGTAGCAACAATCTAGAGAGAGCCAAGATTGGTTGCAAAATTTCCATAAGATGACAAGCATGGTAGCAACATAATAGACTGCAAGGGAGTAGCGACATCTCAGGTTGGCTTTTCAGTAGCCGATCATCTAAGACTGTTAGAGAACAGCGAGGTCTGGGACAGGTAGGGGTTAGCAACATCTAAGCCGCTAGGGGGCAGCAACAGTCTGAAACTGGAAGTAGCAGCATCTAGGCTGCTAGGCGGACTGGGGACAGCAAGGAGTCACCACGGCGCGGTAGTCCCGACGTATAGGCTCCTAGGGCGTCAGCGTCCTCCGAGAGAAAGAAAGAGAGAAGGTAGCAAAATCTAGAGAGAGCCAAGATTTTCAAAATGTTCATAAATGACAAGCATGGTAGCAACATAATAAGCTGCAGGAAGTAGCACATCTCAGGTTGGCTTTTCGATAGCCGATCATCTAAGCAGTTAGAAAACAGCAGCGTCTGGGACAGGTAGGGGTTCCGTAACCACAGGCTAGAACAGTTGAAACTAGGAAGTAGCAGCATCTAGGCTGCTAGGCGGACTGGCGGACAGCTAAGGTGTCATCATGCCCGGTAGTCCTGACGTATAGGCTCCTAGGGGCTAGCAGGTTCTCAGACTGCTAGAAAGTAGAGACATCGAGAGCAATTAGAGAGTAGCATACATCTAAATTGCAGGGGCACAGGACACTGGATAAGACAGGAGAAGCTACTCCAGGTAACCAACTGACCCTAGCCCCCCGACACAAACTACTGCAGCATAAATACTGGAGGCTGAGACAGGAGCGGTCAGGAGACACTGTGGCCGCCATCCGATAGAAACCCCCAGGCTACAGGGGGCAGCAACATCTAGGCTGCAAGGATATAACCCCACCCACTTTGCCAAAGCACAGCGCACCCAGCACCACTAGAGGGTAGCGACATCCTCAAGCCACCAACTTAGCAATCCTGAGACAAGGCCGAGTATAGCCCACAAAGGTCTCCACCACAGCACAAACCAAGGGGGGGCGCCAACTCAGGCTGCTAGGCTGCTAGGGGGTAGCGACATCTAGGCTGCAAGGGGGAAGCAACATCTAGGCTGCAAGGGAGTAGCGACATCTAGGCTGCTAGGGGGTAGCGACATCTAGGCTGCAAGGGGGTAGCAACATCTAGGCTGCTAGGGGGTAGCAAGGGGGGGTAGCAACATCTAGGCTGCTAGGGGGTAGCAACATCTAGGCTGCAAGGGGTTAGCGACATCTAGGCTGCTAGGGGGTAGCGACATCTAGGCTGCAAGGGGGTAGCAACATCTAGGCTGCTAGGGGGTAGTGACATCTAGGCTGCTAGGGGGTAGTGACATCTAGGCTGCAAGGGGGTAGCGACATCTAGGCTACAAAAGGGTAGCGACATCTGGGCTACAAGGGGGTAGCGACATCTGGGCTACAAGGGGGTAGTGACATCTAGGCTGCTAGAGGGTAGCGACATCTAGGCTGCTAGGGGGTAGCAACATCTAGGCTGCAAGGGGTTAGCGACATCTAGGCTGCTAGGGGGTAGCTACATCTAGGCTGCTAGGGGGTAGCGACATCTAGGCTGCTAGGGGGTAGCGACATCTAGGCTGCTAGGGGGTAGCAACATCTAGGCTGCTAGGGGGTAGTGACATCTAGGCTGCAAGGGGGAAGCAACATCTAGGCTGCAAGGGAGTAGCGACATCTAGGCTACAAGGGGGTAGCGACATCTGGGCTACAAGGGGGTAGTGACATCTAGGCTGCAAGGGGGTAGCTACATCTAGGCTGCTAGGGGGTAGCGACATCTAGGCTGCAAGGGGGAAGCAACATCTAGGCTGCAAGGGAGTAGCGACATCTAGGCTACAAGGGGGTAGCGACATCTGGGCTACAAGGGGGTAGTGACATCTAGGCTACAAGGGGGTAGCGACATCTAGCCTGCATCTCTAATGGCACCCTATACTCTATAGTGCACTACTTTTGACCAGGACCCATAGGGCTCTGGTCTAAAGTAGTGCACTATATATGGAAATAGGGTTCCATAGGGCTCTGGTCCAAAGTAGTGCACTATATAGGGAATAGAGTGCAATTTGAGATGCGGTTTAGACTTAGTGAGGCAGGGTTTTTATCAATATTTCTTCTGTTCTCTGTTCAATGTTGAATGAGTTGATGATTTGATGTGTGCTGATGAAGAAAAGGCACGTTAGCGGCATCATTCCACATCCTGTTAACAGACAATACCCCTATCCTATCCATCACCAATGACAATCACCCCCCAAAAAATTATATGGAACACACAAGGCCTGGTCTACACAATTTTTTACCATAGTAAAAAAAATAAAAAAGTGCATATTTTTTAGTACGGGGTCCCCCTTGTGGAAATCGAACCCCCCACCGTGGCATTACAAGCGTCATGCTCTACCAACTGAACCACACTGACCCTTAAAACAGCGCTCCCCCCGCCCCCCAGGGGTGTGTCCTCAACCCGCTGCTGTACTCCCTGTTCACCCACAAACTGACTCAACACAGGGGCCCCCCAGGGGTGTGTCCTCAACCCCCTGTTGTACTCCCTGTTCACCCACAAACTGACTCAACACAGGGGCCCCCCAGGGGTGTGTCCTCAGTCCTCTGCTGTACTCCCTGTTCACCCACAAACTGACTCAACACAAGGGCCCCCCAGGGGTGTGTCCTCAGTCCTCTGCTGTACTCCCTGTTCACCCACAAACTGACTCAACACAGGGGCCCACCAGGGGTGTGTCCTCAACCCGACAACTGCGTGGCTTTCCGCTACAACAACTCCATCATCAAGTTTGCTAAACGACACCACGGTTGAGTCAGCCTATAGGGAGGTAGTAAGTGAACTAGCATTGTGGTGTCATGACAACAACCTTTCCCTCAATGTCAGCAAAACAAAGGAGTTGATTGTTGACTTCAGGAAGCAGAGGAGGGAACATGCCGCGATCCACATCAACAGGGACTGCAGTAGAGAGAGTTGGTCGTTTTAAGCTCCTCGGCGTCCACATCACAGAGGATTTGAAATGGACACACAATACCACCACTCCTGTCAAGAGGACTCACCAGCGTCTCTACTTCCTACTGTAGCTGAATAAAGTTAGCCTTCCAGCCCGGGTCCTCTCCAAATACTTCCTCTGCACCATCGAGAGAATCCTGTCCAGTTGCATCATGGACCGGTACGGGAATTGCCCCATCCATGACCGCAAGTCCCTCCAATGGGTGGAGAAGACAGCCCAGTACATCACTGGGAACGTGTTCAGGACATCTACTTGAAACGGTGCTTGAGGAAGTCCTGCAGCATCATCAAGGATCCCACACACCTCAGCCACAAGCTGGTCAGTCCTTTACTGTCGGGCAGACAGTACACTACAGTAAATACTACAGTACAATACAGTAAATTCTACAGTACACTACAGTAAATACCACAGTACATTAAAGTATACTACATTAAATACTACAGCACACTACGGTAAATACTACACTACACTACAGTAAATACTACAGTACACTACAGTAAATACCACAGTGTACTACAGTAAATACTACAGTACACTACAGTAAATACCACAGTACATTAAAGTATACTACATTAAATACTACAGCACACTACGGTAAATACCACAGTACACTACAGTAAATACCACAGTACACAACAGTAAATGCCACAGTAAATACTACAGTAAACTACAGTATACTACAGTAAATACTACAGTATACCACAGTACTACAGGAAATACTACAGTATACTACAGTAAATACTACAGTACACTACAGTAAATACTACAGTAAATACTACAGTACACTGCAGTAAATACTACAGTATACCACAGTACTACAGTAAATACTACAGTAAATACTACAGTACACTACAGTAAATACTACAGTGCACTACAGTAAATACTACAGTAAATACTACAGTATACTACATGAAATACTACAGCACACTCCGGTAAATACTACAGTACACTACAGTAAATACTGCAGTACACTACAGTAAATACTATGGTAAATACTACAGTATACTACAGTAAATACTAGAGTGTGCTACAGTGCTACAGTAAATACTGCAGTGTACTACAGTAAATACTACAGTATACTGCAGTACTACAGTACATACCACGGTAAATATTACAGTATACTACAGTAAATACTACAGTATTCACTGTAGTGTTTTGAAGACTTCAGAATAGACATTTCAGCATAAGTATAATACCGGAAGGCTCAAAGGGGATTGGGGCCAAGTGTTTAAACTTTGCAGTATTAGCAATAGTAAATAATAGTCTGTTAGCAGCAGTTGTGATATGTGTAGTGTGTAGTGTGTAGTGTGTAGTGTGTAGTGTGTAGTGTGTGTGTGCGTGTGTGCGTGTGTGCGTGTGTGCGTGTGCGCGTGTGCGCGTGTGCGCGTGTGCGCGTGTGCGCGTGTGCGCGTGTGTGCGTGTGTGCGTGTGTGTGTGTGTGTGTGTGTGTGTGTGTGTGTGTGAGAGTGAGTAAGTGGTAAAGATTGCCACTCCCCCACCTTTGGAAGATCTGTCTTGCCAAAAAAGGTTATAACCAGAAAGGTTAACATCAGTATTCAAAACACTCTTTCTTAAAACCACGTCTCAGTAATGACCAACACATCTGGATTGGAGCTGTGAACCCACACTTTCAATTGATCCATTTTAGGTAAAAGCTTCTCGTGTTAACGTGCAGTAAACCCAGGTTTTTACGAGATCAGAAATCAGTGAAGCAAATATCAGAGTACAAGTCAGAATTGGGGCTAGCAACAGTAGATGGGCCAGGGTGTACATGCACATTCAAAATCCAAAAATCTAAATCAAATGTATTTATAAAGCCCTTCTTACATCAGCTGATATCTCAAAGTGCTGTACAGAAACCCAGCCTAAAACCCCAAACAGCTAGCAATGCAGGTGTAGAAGCACGGTGGCTAGGAAAAACACCCTAGAAGGCCAGAACCTAGGAAGAAACCTAGAGAGGAACCAGGCTGTGAGGGGTGGCCAGTCCTCTTCTGGCTGTGCCGGGTGGAGATTATAACAGAACATGGCCAAGATGTTCAAATGTTCATAAATTACCAGTATGGTCAAATAAGAATAATCACAGTGGTTGTCGAGGGTGCAGAAAGTCAGCACCTCAGGAGTAAATGTCAGTTGGCTTTTCATAGCCGATCATTAAGAGTATCTCTACCGCTCCTGCGGTCTCTAGAGAGTTGAAAACAGCAGGTCTGGGACAGGTAGCACGTCCGGTGAACAGGTCAGGGTTCCATAGACGCAGGCTGAACAGTTGAAACTGGAGCAGCAGCACGGTCAGGTGGACTGGGGACAGCAAGGAGTCATCATGCCAGGTAGTCCTGAGGCATGGTCCTAGGGCTCAGGTCCTCCGAGAGAGAGAAAGAAAGAGAGAAAGAGAGAATTAGAGAGAGCATACTTAAATTCACACAGGACACCGGATAAGACAGGAGAAGTACTCCAGATATAACAAACTAACCCTAGCCCCCCGACACCTAAACTACTGCAGCATAAATACTGGAGGCTGAGACAGGAGGGGTCAGGAGACACTGTGGGCCCATCCGATGATACCCCCGGACAGGGCCAAACAGGAAGGATATAACCCCACCCACTTTGCCAAAGCACAGCCCACACACCACTAGAGGGATATCTTCAACCACCAACTTACCATCCTGAGACAAGGCCGAGTATAGTCCACAAAGATCTCCGCCACGGCACAACCCAAGGGGGGGCGCCAACCCAGACAGGAAGATCACGTCAGTGACTCAACCCACTCAAGTGACGCACCCCTCCAAGGGACGGCATGAAAGAGCACCAGTAAGCCAGTGACTCAGCCCCTGTAATAGGGTTAGAGGCAGAGAATCCCAGTGGAGAGAGGGGAACCGGCCAGGCAGAGACAGCAAGGGCGGTTCGTTGCTCCAGAGCCTTTCCATTCACCTTCACACTCCTGGGCCAGACTACACTCAATCATATGACCCACTGAAGAGATGAGTCTTCAGTAAAGACTTAAAAGTTGAGACCGAGTCTGCGTCTCTCACATGGGTAGGCAGACCATTCCATAAAAATGGAGTTCTATCCGAGAAAGCCCTGCCTCCAGCTGTTTGCTTAGAATTTCTAGGGACAATTAAGAGGCCTGCGTCTTGTGACCGTAGCGTACGTGTAGGTATGTACGGCAGGACCAAATCGGAAAGATAGGTAGGAGCAAGCCCATGTAATGCTTTGTAGCAGTAAAACCTTGAAATCAGCCCTAGCCTTAACAGGAAGCCAGTGTAGGGAGGCTAGCACTGGAGTAATATGATCACATTTTTTGGTTCTAGTCAGGATACTAGCACCCGTATTTAGCACTAACTGAAGTTTATTTTGTGCTTTATCCGGGTAGCCGATATCATCAACAGTAATACAATCAGGTCACGGCAGAGGACAGGGAGAGCTCTGCAATGTTGATTTATGACATCTGAATGTGATTTGGTGGCAACAAGATCATATTATACAGCAATTTCATCAGGTAACATGAATACAAAGCCGGCGAGAGGTGACAAGAATGGGATGGGAGGCCAAAAGTCCGTGTAACCAATAGAGAGTCAGATTCCCGAGTGTGGGAACAAACAGTCTGTCCCACGGTCGGGTAAAGAAAGTTTGTAGTCAACAAAGCATGCAGGAATCATGAGGCAAATACGACTTGGGGTTAGCCATTGTAAGATCAGAGTCACTCGCCCCAACAATGCCTGTGTGCTGGAGGTGAGCGAAAGCTCGGGAGAGAGGGCGGAGTGTGGTGGGGGTACCTGTACCAGCCTGAGAATAGAGGAACATCTCTAGGCATACTACTCTTGGTATTTGTACGAGTCCTAAGAAATGAAGTCCGTATGAATTAAATGTCTCAGAGTAGGAGTGCTGTTTTAGGATCAGTTTAACTTTTTAAATCACAATGAATAAGATTAGATGGACAAGGGGCACCTGATCCTAGATCTGCAATCTTACTCTTTGACGCTTGATACAAATGGTCCGTGGCTCCATAATACGCATTAGATGTTTGAATGATGCTGTTTGTTAGGAGCTGTGGGAGTTGTGAGTGATATTGAAACGTCGATGGACGTGGAAATGGTGGATGGTCTAGACAGTAAATACAGGACAGCAAATTGCAAGGCCTTGATGCACTGCATTTCCACTATAACGTTGTCTAAAGTCTCAGATAATTTTTTATGGGGCATTTTAGTTTTTCGTTAAAAAAAAGAAAAAAAGACTGTAAAATCACCTGGAATTCAACAAAATATCTGTTTAATTTAGGAAATCTGTTCCTAAGTATTCCCAACGAATGAAATTAGAGACATAGGTGATTGTGTCTCAATGTCAACAACGTTTGAAGTTATTATTATTTTCAAATACAATCTCTTATTGGGCTTAGTTGTGGTCAATTTGAAGTCTCCAAATGATGATAGCTTTGTTCCGGCTCCTCGAACCATCCGCTCTGACAAAAATCGTACTTGCTGAATCTAGTTGCCTACCTCTGGTATAAAGTATAATGGAACATAGCTTTGGAGTATTTTAAATGGGGTTGGCAGGTAGCCTGGTAGTTAGAGCGTTGGACTAGTAACCCAAAGGTTGCTAGACCAAATCCCTGAGCTGACAAGTTAAAAAGCTGTCGTTCTGCCCCTGAACAAGGCAGTTAACCCACTGTTCCCCAGTAGGCCATCATTATAAATAAGAATTTGTTCATAAATGACTTGCCTAGTCAAATAAAGGTCAAATAAAAAATAAATGAAAATAAAAATTGTATTATGGGCAGACAGACTAATTCAACTCCATCTTTCATTGAATCAGAAGTCTCTTTCATCACAAAACCTTTTTGATATCTTTTTGATATGGCCAATTATTTGAATTACTATTTCAAATCAAATCAAATTTTATTGGTCACATACACATATTTATCAGATGTTATTGGTCACATACACATATTTATCAGATGTTATTGGTCACATACACATATTTATAGCAGATGTTATTGGTCAAATACACATATTTATAGCAGATGTTATTGGTCACATACACATATTTATAGCAGATGTTATTGGTCACATACTCATATTTAGCAGATGTTATTGGTCACATACACATATTTATAGCAGATGTTATTGGTCAAATACACATATTTATAGCAGATGTTATTGGTCACATACACATATTTATAGCAGATGTTATTGGTCACATACACATATTTATAGCAGATGTTATTGGTCACATACTCATATTTATAGCAGATGTTATTGGTCACATACTCATATTTAGCAGATGTTATTGGTCACATACACATATTTAACAGATGTTATTGGTCACATACTCATATTTATAGCAGATGTTATTGGTCACATACTCATATTTATAGCAGATGTTATTGGTCACATACTCATATTTAACAGATGTTATTGGTCACATACACATATTTAGCAGATGCTATTGGTCACATACACATGGTTAGAAGATGTTATTGATCACATACTCATATTTAGCAGATGTTATTGGTCACATACTCATATTTAGCAGATGTTATTGGTCACATACACATATTTAACAGATGTTATTGGTCACATACTCATATTTATAGCAGATGTTATTGGTCACATACTCATATTTATAGCAGATGTTATTGGTCACATACTCATATTTAACAGATGTTATTGGTCACATACACATATTTAACAGATGCTATTGGTCACATACACATATTTAACAGATGTTATTGGTCACATACTCTTATTTAGCAGATGTTATTGGTCACATACACATATTTATCAGATGTTATTGGTCACATACTCATATTTAGCAGATGTTATTGGTCACATACACATATTTATCAGATGTTATTGGTCACATACACATATTTAGCAGATGTTATTGCGTGTCTAGCTAAATGCTTGTGTTTCTAGCTCCAACAGTGCAGTAATATCTAACAATTCACAACAATACACACACATCTAAAAGTAAAAGAATGGAATTAAGAAATATATAAATATTAGCATGAACAATGTCGGAGTGGCATTGACTAAAATACAGCAGAATATAATACAGTATGTACATATGAGATGAGTAAAGCAGTATGAAAACATTATTGATGTGACTAGTGTTCCGTCAATAATGAGACAGCACAAGGCATCGATGACCTACATGGAAAGCTACCGTGGATGGTAGAGGTCTATATTACCCCTCTTTTAAATCTGAGCCTGGAGAAAAGTGTTTATCCTGGAGGGTCTGTCAGGCCGCTACCCAAGAATGGTAAAGGCCCGTTTACTGCTTCTAACAGCCGACCAATCAGCTTGCTGCCATCTCTTAGCTTAAACTTTTGAGAAAAAAATGGTGTTTGACCAGATACAATGGTATTTCTCTCAGACTTTCAGCAAGCGTATAGAGAAGGGCACACTACACGTACTGCACTGACACAAATGACTGATGATTGGTTGAAAGAAATTGAGAAGAAGACAATTGTGGGAGCTGTACTGTTAGATATCAGTGCAGTCATTGATATTATTGACCATAATGTATTATTGGAAAAACATACACTATAAATACAAAAGTATGTAGACATGTCTTCAAATTAGTGGATTCGGCTATTTCAGCCACACCCGTTGCCTACAAGTGTATAAAATCGAGCACACAGCCATGCAATCTCAATAGACAAACATTGGCAGTAGAATGGCCCATACTGAAGAGCTCAGTGACTTTCAACTTGGCACCGTCATAGGATGCCACCTTTCCAACAAGTCAGTTTGTCAAATTTCTGCCCTGCTTCAGCTGCCCTGGTCAACTGTAAGTGCTGTTATTGTGAAGTGGCCTAAAATCTCAATCTGAACATTTGATCGAGCGGTGATGCTGTTCGTAGGACACGATCTCATAGAGTCGCAAGACTTTTGTCCCACTGATAGTATTCAGATGATAAGCTTTCAGAACATTCACGCCTAGTCTACTGGTCAATCAGGCCAAAGTAGTCTGGATACTTTCCACTTTTATACAGGTCAGTCACAGGTCAGTCACATTGGAAGTCTATTGAGACAGTCTTTACAACTAGTAGTCTATTGAGACAGACTTTACAACTAGTAGTGTATTGAGACAGACTTTACAACTAGTAGTCTATTGAGACAGACTTTACAACTAGTAGTCTATTGAGACAGACTTTACAACTAGTAGTGTATTGAGACAGACTTTACAACTAGTAGTCTATTGAGACAGACTTTACAACTAGTAGTGTATTGAGACAGTCTTTACAACTAGTAGTGTATTGAGACAGACTTTACAACTAGTAGTCTATTGAGACAGACTTTACAACTAGTAGTCTATTGAGACAGACTTTACAACTAGTAGTCTATTGAGACAGACTTTACAACTAGTAGTCTATTGAGACAGACTTTACAACTAGTAGTGTATTGAGACAGTCTTTACAACTAGTAGTGTATTGAGACAGACTTTACAACTAGTAGTGTATTGAGACAGACTTTACAACTAGTAGTCTATTGAGACAGACTTTACAACTAGTAGTCTATTGAGACAGACTTTACAATTAGTAGTCTATTGAGACAGACTTTACATAGGCTATTGGTGCCAATCACTATAGCCTAATACTCCTCCAATCAATGGACATATTTAGTGTGCTGCCGGCAGACAACACTGCAGAATATCCCCCCAAAAAACGAATCATAACCTTTATATTCACCACTGCATCTTGTATCAAAAGGTTGGCTGGTCCTCATTAAAGTCCTATAAATCATTTCATTATTCTCTTTTTTGTTTACAAAGCTCTACTACACAAGCTTACAACTTACCTAACTTTGTTGTTGAAGTTTGAAAGAATGAGCAACCAAACCCGCTCTCAGGATTGGTTAACTTTTGAGACCCTCTGATTTTCGACCAATTATTAAGGTAAATCTTTCTTTAGTTTTAGTGGCCCCCCCCCCCCCCCATGGTTGGAATGACCTTTTCAAAATTCATTGCATGTTGATTAGGACTCTGGTGTTGAATGAATTCATTGAGGATTGCGATTTTTTCGATTTATTGTTTATTTGTCGAAATTGTGGAGCTGAGGTTGCGCCTTGTGGATGTTTTTTATCATTCTTGTTTTAATTGTAATGTAAATTGTGCTTCCTTTTGTGAGAACATTTGTACTCAGGAAACCATTTGGAATGAGACCCTGGTCTCAATTGGGCTACCCTGAATAAATAAATGTTAATAAAATAATGATTTAACATGATTTTTGTAATGACTACCTCATCTCTGTACCCCAACACATACAGTTATCTGGAAGGACCCTCAGTCGAGCAGTGAATTTCAAACACAGATTCAACCACAAAGACCAGGGAGGTTTTCCAATACCTCGCAAACAAGGGCACTTATTGGTAGATGAGTAAAAATAAAAAAGCAGACATTGAATATCCCTTTAAGTATGGTGAAGTTTTAATTCAACTTTGGATTGTGTATCAATACACCCAGTCACTACAAAGATACAGGTGAGGAGTTTAATGGCTGTGACAGGAGAAAACTGAGGATGGATCAACAACATTGTAGTTACTCCACAATACTAACCTAAATGACAGAGTGAAAAGAAGGAAGCCTGTACAGAATATAAATATTCCAAAACATGCATCCTGCTTGCAACAAGGCACTAAAGTAAAACTGAAAAAAATGTGGAAAGGCAATACACTTTTTGTCCAAAATACAACGTGTTATGTTTGGGGCAAATCCAATACAACAAAGTAATGAGTACCACTCTTCATATTTTCAAGCATAATGGTGGCTGCATCATGTTATGGGTATGCTTGTACTCGATAAGGACTGGAGTTTTTCAGGATAAAAAAGAAACGTAATGAGCTAACCACAGACAAAATCCTAGAGGAAAACCTGGTTCAGTCTGCTTTCCACCAGACACTGGGAGACCAATTCAACTTTCAGCTGGTAAATAATCTAAAACACAAGGCCAAATCTACACTGTAGTTGCTTACCAAGAAGACCATGGATGTTCCTGAGTGGCCAAGTTACAGTATTGACTTAAATCTGCTTGAAAATCTATGGCAAGACTTGAAAAAGGTTGTCTATCAACGAACAACAACCAATTTGACAGAGCTTGAAGAATTTTGAAAAGAATAATGGACAAATATTATACAATCCATGTGTGCCTTGTCAGGCTTCCATGCCTCAGCCGGCACGTCAGGTTCACGAGACTCGGTTCGCCGGTCAAGTGTCTGTTGCCGAGTCTACCGAGGATGCCTCAGCTGGCTCGTCAGGCTCCCGCGCCTCAGGCCTGGAGGGAAGCAAAAGTAATTCCGCTACCTAAGTATAGTAACCCCCCCCAATCAACCTGTTACCAACCCTTAGTAAACTTTTGGAAATAATTGTGTTTGACCAGATACAATGCCATTTTGCAGAAAACAAATTGACAACATACTTTTGGCATGCGTACACAAATGACTGATGATTGGCTGAGAGAAATTGATGATGAAAAGGTTGTGGGGGCTGTTTTGTTGGACTTTTGACATTATTGATCATAGTCTGCTGCTGGAAAAACATGTGTAATGGCATTACACCCCCTGCTATATTGTGGATAAAGAGTTACCTGTCTAACAGAAGACAGAGGGTGTTCTTTAATGGAAGCTTCTCCAACATAATCCAGGTAGAATCAGGAATTCCCCAGGGTAGCTGTCTAGGCCCCTTACTTTTTCCAATCTTAAGTAACGACATGCCACTGGCTTTGAGTAAAGCCAATGACTCTATGTATGCGGATGACTCAACACTATACACGCCAGCTACTAGAGTGACTGAAATGACTGCAACACTTAACAAAGAGCTGCAGTTAGTTTCAGAATGGGTGGCAAGGAATAAGTTAGTCCTAAATATTTCAAAAACCAAAAGCATTTTATTTGGGACAAATCATTCACTAAACCCTAAACCTCAACTACATCTTGTAATAAATAATGTGGATTTTGAGCAAGTTGAGGTGACTAAACTGCTTGGACTAGCCCTGGATTGTAAACTGTCATGGTCAAAATATGTTGATACAACAGTAGCTGTTGGTTAAGAGCTCGTAAGTAAGCTTTTCACTATAAGGTCTACACTTGTTGTATTCGGCGCATGTGACAAATAAAATTTGATTTGATTTGAGATGGGGAGAAATCTGTCTATAATAAAGTGATACTCTGCCTTCTTAACAACACTATCATCAAGGCACGTCCTACAGGCCCTAGTTTCTACCTTCTTAACAACACTATCAACAAGGCAGGTCCTACAGGCCCTAGTTTCTACCTTCTTAACAACACTATCAACAAGGCAGGTCTTACAGGCCCTAGTTTTTACCTTCTTAACAACACTATCAACAAGGCAGGTCCTACAGGCTCTAGTTTCTACCTTCTTAACAACACTATCAACAAGGCAGGTCTTACAGGCCCTAGTTTCTACCTTCTTAACAACACTATCAACAAGGCAGGTCCTACAGGCCCTTGTTTCTACCTTCTTAACAACACTATCAACAAGGAGGGTCCTACAGGCCCTAGTTTCTACCTTCTTAACAACACTATCAACAAGGCCGGTCCTACAGGCCCTAGAATTCTACCTTCTTAACAACACTATCAACAAGGCAGGTCCTACAGGCCCTAGTTTCTACCTTCTTAACAACACTATCAACAAGGCAGGTCCTACAGGCCCTAGTTTCTACCTTCTTAACAACACTATCAACAAGGCAGGTCCTACAGGCCCTAGTTTCTACCTTCATAACAACACTATCAACAAGGCAGGTCCTACAGGCCCTAGTTTCTACCTTCTTAACAACACTATCAACAAGGCAGGTCCTACAGGCCCTAGTTTCTACCTTCTTAACAACACTATCAACAAGGCAGGTCCTACAGGCCCTAGTTTCTACCTTCATAACAACACTATCAACAAGGCAGGTCCTACAGGCCCTAGTTTCTACCTTCTTAACAACACTATCAACAAGGCAGGTCCTACAGGCCCTAGTTTTGTCGCACCTTGAACAGGGCAGAACGGCTGGCCCTTAAATGTACACAGAGCTAACATTAATACTATGCATGTAAATCTCTCCTGGCTCGAAGTGGAGGAGAGATTGACTTCATCATTAATTGTTTTTGTGTTGACAAGCTGAATGCACCGAGCTGTCTGTTTAAACTACTAGCACACAGCGCGGACACCCATGCATATCCCACAAGACATGCCACCAAAGGTCTCTTCACAGTCCCCAAGTCCAGAACAGACTATGGGAGGCTTACAATAGTACATAGAGCCAAGACTACATGGAACTCTATTCCACATCAGGTAACTGATGCAGCAGTAGAATCAGATTTTTTTTAAACAGATAAAAATACACCTTATGGAACAGCGGGGACTGTGAAGAGAAATAGACACAGACATATGCATACACACAGAAACGCTAGCACTCTACACACACATACATAAGTTGGAGACTTTTATTTCCCTCACCAACTTTAAACATCTGCTATCTGAGCAGCTAACCGATCGCTGCAGCTGTACATAGTCCATCTGTAAACAGCCCACCCAATTGACCTACCTCATCCCCTTACTGTTTTTATTTATTTACTTTTCTGCTCTTTTGCACACCAGTATCTCTACTTGCACATGATCATCTGATGATTTATCACTCCAGTGTTAATCTGCTAAATTGTAATTATTCGCTCCTATGGCCTATTTATTGCCTACCTCATGCCTTTTGCACACAATGTATATAGACTCATTTTGTTTTTTTCCTACTGTGTTATTGACTTGTTTATTGTTTACTCCATGTGTAACTCTGTGTTGTTGTCTGTTCACACTGCTATGCTTCATTCTTGGCCAGTTGTAAATGAGAACTTGTTCTCACCTAGCCTACCTGGTTAAACAAATATTTTTTTTAAATAAAAATTTAAAAACATTGTCACACTGTTGTATATTTTGCATTGTAGATATGTAGTTTGTGTAATAATGTCATATGATGTAATTGTTTTGCTAACTTTGTCTGTCTATTAAACTTTCTACATTCCTCTCCTCTTTCCTACTGTCCTTTGATGCTCCAGCAGCTACCCACTAGATGCGTGGGGGTGTAGTTTAATGCTCCAGCAGCTACCCACTAGATGCGTGGGGGTGTAGTTTAATGCTCCAGCAGCTACCCACTAGATGCGTGGGGCTGTAGTTTAATGCTCCAGCAGCTACCCACTAGATGCGTGGGGGTGTAGTTTAATGCTCCAGCAGCTACCCACTAGATGCGTGGGGGTGTAGTTTAATGCTCCAGCAGCTACCCACTAGATGCGTGGGGGTGTAGTTTAATGCTCCAGCAGCTACCCACTAGATGCGTGAGGGTGTAGTTTAATGCTCCAGCAGCTACCCACTAGATTCGTGGGGGTGTAGTTTAATGCTCCAGCAGCTACCCGCTAGGTGCGTTGGGGGTGTAGTTTAATGCTCCAGCAGCTACCCACTAGATGCGTGGGGGTGTAGTTTGATGCTCCAGCAGCTACCCACTAGATGCGTGGGGGTGTAGTTTGATGCTCCAGCAGCTACCCGCTAGGTGCGTTGGGGGTGTAGTTTGATGCTCCAGCAGCTACCTGTTACATGCGTGGGGGTGTAGTTTGATGCTCCAGCAGCTACCCACTAGGTGCGTTGGGGGTGTAGTTTGATGCTCCAGCAGCTACCTGTTACATGCGTGGGGGTGTGGTTTGATGCTCCAACAGCTACCCACTAGATGCGTGGGGGTGTAGTTTGATGCTCCAGCAGCTACCCGCTAGGTGCGTTGGGGGTGTAAGGCGCTATAGGCTATGACACTTCCGGAAACAAATTGTTTAATATGTGGACTTTCTTTTATACATGTTTTCATTTCTGTCTAGTAAATCAATAAATTGGTTTTCCTTTAAAAAAAGGGATAGATGTTTCTGACCATGAATTATTCATCAGCAGTATCAAATCAAATAAAATGTATTTATATAGCCCTTTTTACAGCAGCAGATGTCACAAAGTGCTTATACAGAAACGCATCCTAAATCTCCAAAGACCAAGCAATGCAGATGTAGAAGCGCGGTGGCTAAGATAAACAAGAGATGAAATCTAGAGAGGAACCAGGCTCTGAGGGGTGGCCAGTCCTCTTCTGGCTGTGCCTGGTAGAGATTATAAGAGTACATGCCTAATAAGACCAGATCGTTCTTCAAGATGTTCAAACGTTCATAGATGATCAACAGGGTCAAATAATAATCACAAGTGGTTGTAGAGGGTGCAACAGGTCAGCCGCTCAAGAGTAAACATCAGTTGGCTTTTCATAGTCGAGCATTCAGAGGTCGAGACAGCAGGTGCGGGAGAGAGAGAGAAAGAAAGAGAAAGAGAGAGAAAGAGGGTCGAAAACAGAAGGTCTGGAACAAGGTAGCATATCCTGTGAACAGGTCAGGGTTCCTTAGCCATAGGCAGAACTGTTGAAACTGGATCAGCAGCATGACCAGGTGGACAGGGGACGTGGACAGGTAGTCCTGAGGAATGGTCCTAGGGCTCAGGTCCTCCGGGAGGGGAGAGAAAGAGAGAGAGAGAGAGATGTGAGAATTAGGACACCAGAGGACACAGGACACCAGATAAGACAGGATAATTGCACCAGATATAACAGACTGACCCTAGCCCCCCGGCACATAGACTATTGCAGCATAGATACTGGAGGTTGAGACAGGTCAGGGGACACTGTGTGGTCAGGGGACACTGTGGCTCTGTCTGACGATACCCCAGGACAGGGCCAACCAGGCAGGATATAACCCCACCCATTTTGCCAAAGCAGAGCCCCCACACCCCTAGAGGGATATCAACAGACCACCAACTTACTAACCTGAGACAATGCTGTGTATAGCCCACGAAGATCTCATCCACCGCACGAGCCAAGGTGTTGCAAAACCTGGATAAGGGACACTGTAGATAAGGTTATTCTGTCTCTGAGGCCTATAATGTGCAAATATTATTTGGTATAGTTTGGTATAATTCAAAGCTGACCAGGCCCAGTCCAGGACAATATGCAGCCTTAGGCAAGACCAAAAAACTGCTGCCCTCTTATCCCTGCAAAGTAGCCCAGAATAGAAGCCTAGGTCTGCAATGGTTTGTCCGTAGAGCTCGGAGACCGGATTGTGTCGAGGCACAGATCTGGGGAAGGTTACCAAAAAATGTCTGCAACATTGAAGGTCCCCAAGAACACACAGGCCTCCATCATTCTTAAATGGAAGAAGTTTGGAACCACCAAGATTCTTCCTTGAACTGGCCCCACGGCCAAACTGCGCAATCGTGAAGATGGACCTTTTTCAAGGAGGTGAAGGAGCACCCGATGGTCACTCTGACCTGGTACCATCTCTACGGTGAAGCATGGTGGTGGCAGCATCATGCTGTGGGGATGTTTTTCAACACAGGGACTGGGAGACTAGTCAGGATCGAGGGAAAGATGAGCGAAGCAAAGTACAGAGAGATTCTTTAAGAAAAGCTGCTCCAGAGAGATCACAGACTGGGACGAAAGGTTCACCTTCCAGCAGGACAACGACCCTAAGCACAGAGCCAAGACAACGCAGGAGTGGCTTCGGGACGAGTCTATGAATGTCCTTTAGTGGTTCCGCCAGAGCCCGGACTCAAACTCGATTGAACAGCTCTTGAAAAAGCTGAAAATATCTGTGCAGCAACGCTCCCCTATCCAACCTGACAGAGCTTGAGAGGATCAGCAGAGAAGAAAGGGAGAAACTCCCCAAATACAGGTGTGCCAAGCTTGTAGGGCCATACCCAACAAGACGAGAGGCTGTAATCACTGCCTAAGGTGCTTCAACAAAGTACTGAATAAAGGGTCTGAATGCTTATGTACAGTTGAAGTCAGAAGTTTACATACACTTAGGTTGGAGTCATTAAAACAACTTTTTCAACCACTCCACACATTTCTTGTTGAACAAACTATAGATTTGGCAAGTCGGTTATGACATCTACTTTGTGCATGGCACAAGTCATTTTTCCAACAATTGTTAACAGACAGATTATTTCAATTATAATTCACTGTATCACAATTCCAGTGGGTCAGAAGTCTACATACACTAAGTTGACTGTGCCTTTAAACAGCTTGGAAAATTCCATAAAATTATGTCATGGCTTTAGAAGCTTCTGATAGGCTAATTTACATCATTTGAGACAATTGGAGGTGTACCTGTGGATGTATATCAAGGCCTACCTTCAAACGCAGTGCCTCTTTGCTTGACATCATGGGAAAATCAAAAGAAATCAGCCAAGACCTCAGAAAAAAATTGTAGACCTCCACAAGTCTGGTTCATCCATGGGAGCAATTTCCAAACGCCTGAAGGTACCAAATTCATCTGTAGAAACAATAGTACGCAAGTATAAACACCATGGGACAACCTAGCCGTCATACCGCTCAGGAAGGAGACGTGTTCTGTCTCCTAGAGATGAACGTACTTTGGTGCGAAAAGTGCAAGTCAATCCCAGAACAACAGCAAAGGACCTTGTGAAGATGCTGGAGGAAACAGTTTGGCCATATTGACCATCATTATGTTTGGAGGAAAAAGGGGGAGGCTTGCAACACCATCCCAACCGTGAAGCACGGGGGTGGCAGCATCATGTTGTGGGGGTGCTTTGCTGCAGTTGGGAGTGGTGCACTTCACAAAATAGATGGCGTCATGATGAAGGAAGATTAAGTGGATATTTTGAAGTAAAGTCTCAAGACTTCAGTCAGGAAGTTAAAGCTTGGTCACACATGGGTCTTCCAAATGGACATTGACCCCAGGATACTTCTAAAGTTGTGGCAAAATGGCTTAAGAACAACAAAGTCAAGGTATTGGAGTGGCCATCACAAAGCCCTGTCCTTAATCCTATACGCAACTTTTCAAGGAGGTTAGGAACCAATATACACAGGCAGTTAGGAAAGCAAAGGCTAGCTTTTTCAAACAGAAATTTGCATCCTGTAGCTCAAACTCCCAAAAGTTCTGGGACACTGTAAAGTCCATGGAGAATATGAGCACCTCCTCCCAGCTGCCCACTGCACTGAGGCTAGGAAACACTGTCACCACCGATAAATCCACGATAATTGAGAATTTCAATAAGCATTTTTCTACGGCTGGCCATGCCTTTGACCTGGTTACCCCTACCCCGGCCAACAGCTCTGCACCCCCCAGAGCAACTTGCCCAAGCCTCCCAACTTCTCCTTCACCCAAATCCAGATAGCTGATGTTCTGAAAGAGCTGCAAAATCTGGATCCCTACAAATCAGCTGGGCTAGACAATCTGGACCCTCTCTTTCTAAAATTATCTGCCGAAATTGTTGCTACCCCTATTACTAGCCTGTTCAACCTCTCTTTCGTATCGTCTGAGATCCCCAAAGATTGGAAAGCTGCCGCAGTCATCTCCCTCTTCAAAGGGGGAGACACTCTAGACCCAAACTGTTACAGACCTATATCCATCCTACCCTGCCTTTCTAAGGTCTTCGATAGCCAAGTTAACAAACAGATTACCGACCACATCGAATCCCACCATACTTTATCTGCTATGCAATCTGGTTTCCGAGCTGGTCATGGGTGCACCTCAGCCACGCTCAAGGTCCTAAACGATATCATAACCACCATCGATAAAAGACAATACTGTGCAGCCGTATTCATCGACCTGGCCAAGGCTTTCGACTCTGTCAATCACCACATTCTTATCGGCAGACTCAACAGCCTTGGTTTCTCAAATGACTGCCTCACCTGGTTCACCAACTACTTCTCACACAGAGTTCAGTGTGTCAAACAGTCCGGGCCTGTTGTCCGGACCTCTGGCAGACTCTACGTGGGATGACACAGGGTTCAATTCTCGGGCCGACTCTTTTCTCTGTATACATCAATGATGTCGCTCTTGCTACTGGTGATTCTCTGATCCACCTCTATGCAGAGGACACCATTCTGTATACGTCTGGCCCTTCTTTGGACACTGTGTTAACTTCACTAGGGTAGGGGGCAGCATTCGGAATTTTGGATGAAAAGCGTGCCCAAATTAAACTGCCTGCTACTCAGGCCCAGAAGATAGGATATGTATATAACTAGTAGATTTGGATAGAAAACACTAAAGTTGTTTAGTGCCTTTCTTGTTTCTTTCCTATTGACCAAGCTTTTGTCCGGTTGAAATGTTATTGATTATTTATGACAAAAACAACCAGAGGATTGATTTTCAACATCGTTTGTCATGTTTCTACTAACTTTTATTGTACTTTGTTTTGACTTTTCGTCTGGAATTAGTCCACGCACCTTAAGCATTCGGATTACTGGACAAAATGTGCAAACAAAAAAGAGGTAATTTGGTCATAAAGAGGGACATTATCGAACAAAACAAACATTTATTGTCTAACAGGGAGACCTGGGAGTGCCACCAGATGAAGATCATCAAAGGTAAGTGATTAATTTTAATGCTATTTCTGACTTTTGTGATGCTCTCCTTGGCTGGAAAATGGCTGTATGTGTTTCTGTGGCTAGGTGCAGACCTAACATAATCGCAAAGTGTGCTTTCTCAATAAAGCCTTTTTGAAATCGGACACTGTGGTTGGATTTACAAGAAGTGTATCTTTAAAATGGTGGATAATACTTGTATGTTTGAGGAATTTTAATTATGGGATTTCTTTTGTTTTGAATTTGGCTCCCTGCAATTTCACTGGCTGTTGTCGACGCTAGCGTCCAACTGGTACCAGAGAGGTTTTAACTAACCTCCAGACGAGCTTCAATGCCATACAACTCTCCTTCCGTGGCCTCCAACTGCTCTTAAATGCAAGTAAAACTAAATGCATACTCTTCAACCGATCGCTGACCGTACCTGCCCGCCCGTCCAGCATCACTACTCTGGACGGTTCTGACGTAGAATATGTGGACATCTACAAATACCTAGGTGTCTGGTTAGACTGTAAACTCTCCTTCCAGACTCACATTAAGCATCTCCAATCCAAAATTAAATCTAGAATCTGTCAGGTTTTGGCCAAGACTGTTCGGGTTTTGGTCACTAGATGTCCCCATTGCACCTTTTTTGTACCTTTAGTTTTTTCTTGCTCTAATTATTGTTTGCACCTGTGGGTCGTTCCCTTGTTAGTATTTAAACCCTGTGTGTTCCTCAGTTCCTTGCTCAGTGTTTGTAAGTTAGCACCCAGCCCCAGCCCAAGCCTTGTTTTATACAGATATTTCTCTTGTTGGATTTTCCAGAGGTTCTCTGGTTTAGTTCTTGTGTATTATTTGAGTAGTCTTTTGAGGTTTGTTTTTCCCTGCTGTTTTTTACCACTTTGTGGAGTTTCTTTTGTATGGAGTGCAAAAGTGCATTTGTATGGAGTGCATCACCTATTTCTTTTGTATTTTGGAGGATTTCCATTTTGTGCCTCTTGGCTTTATTTTTGGACATTGTGGATTTAGTTTCTTTGCCTGAAGATTTTGTTCTTTAATTAAACCACCATCTCTAGTACTGCTGTGTCTGCCTCATCTTCTGGGTTCTGACGATTATTAGTGACTGTTTCTCGCACCGGGTCCTGACAGAATCAGCTTCCTATTTTGCTGGCTCCAGGTCATCTATAAGTCTTTGCTAGGTAAAGCCCCACCTTATCTGAGCTCACTGGTCACCATAGCAGCACACACCGGTAGCAAGCGCTGCAGCAGGTATATTTCACTGGTCACCCCCAAAGCCAATTCCTTATTTGTCCCCCTTTCTTTCCAGTTCTCTATTGCCAATGATTGGAACGAATTGCAAAAATCTCTGAAGCTGGAGACTCATATCTCCCTCACTACCTTTAAGCATCAGCTGTCAGAGCAGTTTACAGATCATTGCACCAGTACATAGCCCATCTGTAAATAGCCCATCCAAATACCTCATCCCCATATTGTTATTATTTATTTTTTGGCTCCTTTGCACCCCAGTATCTCTACTTGCACATTCATCTTCTGCACATCTATCACTCCAGTGTTTAATTTATAAATTGTAATTACTTCGCCACTACGGCCTATTTATTGCCTTACCTCCCTAATCTTACCTGATTAGCACACATTGTATATAGACTTTTCTATTGTGTTATTGACTGTACATTTGTTTATTCCATGTGTAACTCTGTGTTGTTTGTCGCACTGCTTTGCTTTATCTTGGCCAGGTCGCAGTTGTAAATGAGAACTTGTTCTCAACTGGCCTACCTGGTTAGATAAAGGTGAAATGTAAAAAATTTAAACATTTGGGAATGTGCTGCCGGTGACGGGCAGGATTCACAGGAGATATGTTTGTATGTACCCTATTGAATCTGTCTTGATGAATAAATTATACATAAGCGATTTCATGAAGATGGCTTGAGCTAGCCAGCGAAATAGGTTCCCAATCTCCCAACATCATAGCTAGCAAAAAAAAAACATTCTAGGCTATCAATCAAGTTAGAGTAGCTTGTCTAACTATGATTGGTGGCAAGGTTGCTAGACTTGAGAAAATAACAAAATTGCTTTAATCCTTGGGTTGTGAAACTATACAGTATACCAGCGTGACAGTTCCAGAGGCATAAACGTTCTTAAAGAATCAATGTGCATCATTAATTCAAATTACAGTTGAATAGCTAAAGACGTATGCTTAGGTAACCTATGCAGAACAATAATATTTATTTTTCTTTACATTAGGCATAATGTTTATGGACCTAAATTGAAGGAAAAACTGTTTCATGTGTTTGAAAAATAAAAAATAAATATCCCCCTCCATCATCACATACTATGTGCTCCGTCTAAAATAACAGGTGTGTGACGCCCCTGCCAGGACCCGTAGGTACTATATAGGGAATAGGGTTCCGTAGGGCTATGGTCTATAGTAGTGCACTATATATAGGGAATAGGGTTCCATAGGGCCCTGGTCTATAGTAGTGCACTATATATAGGGAATAGGGTTCCATAGGGCTCTGGTCTATAGTAGTGCACTATATATAGGGAATAGGGTTCCATAGGGCTCTGGTCTATAGTAGTGCACTATATATAGGGAATAGGGTTCCATAGGGCTCTGGTCTATAGTAGTGCACTATATATAGGGAATAGGGTTCCATAGGGCTCTGGTCTATAGTAGTGCACTATATAGGGAATAGGGTTCCATAGGGCTCTGGTCTATAGTAGTGCACTATATATAGGGAATAGGGTTCCATAGGGCTCTGGTCTAAAGTAGTGTACTATATAGGGAATAGGGTTCCATACGGCTCTGGTCTAAAGTAGTGCACTATATAGGGAATAGGGTTCCATAGGGCTCTGGTCTATAGTAGTGCACTATAATAGGGCATAGGGTTCCATTTGGGACGTAAGCACATTTGACCCACTGACCAAGATAAACTGGTTAAACTCCAGTGTATTAACCTTAATCTAATAGACCTTGGATGGTGATATGATCATTAGAGAGAGAGAGACAGATATTCATTATCGTACTTTCCTTGTGCCATAATAGCTTTTATAAACTGGGTGGTGCGAGCTCTGAATGCTGATTGGCTGACAGCCGTTGTTTATCAGACCATATACCACAGGTATGACAAACCATGTTTTTTACTGATCAAATTACTTTGGTAACCAGTTTATAATAGCAATAAGGCACCTCAGGGGTCGGTGGTATATGGCCAATATACCACGGCTGAGGGCTGTATCCAGGAACTCCTCGTCGCGTCGGGCCAGGAACCGCCCTTTAGCCGTGGTATATTGGCCATATACCACACCTCCTCGAACATTATTGCTTAAATATAATTTAGTCGGCAGTTAATAAGCAATCTAAATTGCATTTAATTTCAATAAATAGTCATGTACATAATGTATCACCTGTAGTGTGTTTACATTGAGTAAGTATCCGTTACGCTGGAAGGCCAGTCTACCTCTGTCTTCCATGGTAGTACGGTAATAATCTCACTCTGAGGTAGGCCGTCGCAGACGTAGGTACCTGGCGAGAGAGACGCAGGGATAGAAGGCTCGCTAGTAGTGAAAGTCTACACGCACAGTTGGCTGCCTTTTTAGAATTAAATCTAAAAAGGGATTAAATACACTTGTTTTTTCCTGTCGATCGACACGACCCACTCCACATTTTGTACGTGAAAAAGGAAAAATGTTGAAATGCTGTACACGACCACAAACTCTGCTAGCCTAAATGTTTCTTTCCTCTTCAGGTTAACACGTTGACTGTATGCTACTATTCATCCTAGTTAGCGGAGTAGCAGGGCAGGCCTGGATCCGATACACTGTATATTTGATTTGATAAACGCTTCATTAATTCCTCCATGACAACAACAAACAGCAAAGTCAATCACTGAAGTCCAAACGAATAAAGCCGAATATGAAATCAAAATGTAAGCCCATATTTAAATGGCGTCGGATTCACATGGCCAAGCAATGGCACAGAAGGAGGCTTGGCTGGCTGGCTGGCAGCCATGTGTTTTGTATTCATCTCGGGTTGCTCTGTATTCATCTCAGGTTTCCCCCGGCCGCCAGCGGTCATTGATTAGGTATTTACATGTGTTCGGATCGAAGGCACCAGTGCGACTTGACTGTGTGTGCGTGGCTGGGGTGATAAGCAGACAGAGGCAGGCAGCCTACCATTACATGGCTCAGTCAGGGGGTTGTGTTGTCTAATTTAGCTGACTGTTAAGGGTGCTACATATTTGATTAGAATTAATTAGGTGACTGTGGCTAATTGAAAATCTTAATAAGCCTTTGCTAGTACATTTAATAACATTATGCATAGAACAATGTTACACTGTATTTTGGGGGTATTTTACTAGGATCCCCATTAGCTGTTGCCAAAGCAGAAGCTACTCTTCCTGGGGTCCACACAGAACATGAAACATAATACAGAACATTAATAGACAAGAACAGCTCAACGACAGAACTACATCAATAGTCACTCCAGTGTTTAATTGCTAAATTGTAATTAATTCCCCACTACGGCCTATTTATTGCCTTACCTCCCTAATCTTATCTCATTTGCACACACTGTATATAGACTTTTTTCTCTATTGTGTTAAGATGTTGTTGTTTATTCCATGTGTAACTCTGTGTTGTTGTTTGTGTCGCACTGCTTTGCTTTATCTTGGCCAGGTCGCAGTTGTATATGAGAACTTGTTCTCAACTAGCCTACCTGGTTAAATAAAGGTGAAATAAAATAACACATTTAAAATATATATATATTTTTTAAAGGTACACGTAGCGTACATATCAATACCACACAAACTATCCAGGTCCAATAGGGGAAAGGCGTTGTGCCGTGAGGTGTTGCTTTATCTGTTTTCTGAAACCAGGTTTCCTCATTTGAGCAATATGAGATGGAACGGTGTTTCATGCAATAATGGCTCTATATAATACTGTACGCTTTCTTGAATTTGTTATGGAATTGGGGACTGTGAAAAGACCCCTGGTGGCATGTCTGGTAAGTGTGTGTCAGAGCTGTGTGTAAGTTGATTATGCAAGCAAAAGTCGGGAGCTCTCCTCCTGTTTCTAATCTGTCTAAACAAAGCAAAGATGAATAAAAGTGGAAATCAATTTGGGATTTTCAACACCTTTCTTATAAGAAGAAGCGATGCAGTCAGTCTCTCCTCAACTCTTAGCCAAGAGAGACTGGCATGCATAGTATTTAAATCAGCCCTCTGATTACAATAATGAGCAAGACGTGCCGCTCCATTCTGGGCCACCTGCAGCTTAAATACCAACGTAGATAATCATATTTCTACTACTGTACATTGTGTCACGCCCTGGCCTTAGTTATCTTTGTTTTCTGTAATATTTTGGTGAGGTCAGGGTGTGACAGGGGGGATGTTTCTCTGTATTTGTCTCGTCTTGGGTGGTTGTATGGTATAGGGGGTTTTGGTAGAGTATATGGGTTTGTGTTTGAGTGTAGGTGTCTAGGTATGTCTATGGTTGCCTGAATGGTTCTCAATCAGAGACAGCTGTCATTCATTGTCTCTGATTGGGAGCCATATTTAAGGCAGCCATAGGCATTAGGCTATTGTGGGTAATTGTCTATGTGTAGTGTTTAGTGTCAGCACTATTTGTTTGAATAGCTTCACTTTTTGTTAGTTTGTATCGTCTTCATAATAAAGAAGATGTCTTTCTATCCTCATTACGACGATTGTGACACATTGTATTTACACATATTTATTATATGCTGGATTTTTGACATACAGTTGAAGTCAGAAGTTTACATACACCTTAGCCAAATACATTTAAACTCAGTTTTTCACAATTCCTGACATTTAATCCGAGTAAAACTTCCCTGTCTTAGGTCAGTTAGAATCACCACTTTATTTTAAGAATGTGAAATGTCAGAATAATAGTAGAGAGAATGATTTATTTCAGCTTTTATTTCTTTCATCACATTCCCAGGGGGTCAGAAGTTTACATAGACTCAATTAGTATTTGGTAGTATTGCCTTTAAATTGTTTTACTTGGGTCAAACGTTTTGGGTAGCCTTCCACAAGCTTCCCACAATAAGTTGTGTGAATTGTGGCCCATTCCTCATGACAGAGCTGGTGTAACTGAGTCAGGTTTGTAGGCCTCCTTGCTCGCAGACGCTTTTTCAGTTCTGCCCACAAATTTTCTGTAGAATTGAGGTCAGGGCTTTCTGATGGCCATTCCAATACCTTGACTTTGTTGTCCTTAAGCCATTTTGCCACAACTTTGGAAGTATGCTTGGGGTCATTGTCCATTTGGAAGACCCATTTGCGACCAAGCTTTAACTTCCTGACTGATGTCTTGAGATGTTGCTTCAATATATCCACATAATTGTCCTGCCTCATGATGCCATCTATTTTGTGAAGTGCACCAGTCCATCCTGCAGCAAAGCACCCCCACAACATGATGCTGCCACTCCCGTGCTTCACTGTTGGGATGGTGTTCTTCGGCTTGCAAGCGTCCCCCTTTTTCCTCCATACATAATGATGGCCATTATGGCCAAACAGTTCTATTTTTGTGTCATCAGACCAGAGGATATTTATCCAAAAAGTACAATCTTTGTCCACATGTGCAGTTGCGAACCGTAGTCTGGCTATTTAATGGCGGTTTTGGAGCAGTGGATTCTTCCGTGCTGAGTGGCCTTTAAGAATATAATATAGGACTCGTTTTACTGTGGATTTAGATACTTTTGTACCTGTTTCCCTCAGCATCTTCACAAGGTCCTTTGCTGTTGTTCTGGGATTGACTTGCACTTTTTGCACCAAAGTACGTTCATCTCTAGGAGACAGAGATACATGTTCTTCTTCTCTGTTTTGGTTTTATTGTTTCACTGCCGTGCTGTGTTTAACTGTGTTGGATCTTATCCAACTATCTTGTCTCAAGAGGACCACAATGGAAATAAGTCCCAGACTTTGTGTGTTAGCCTCCATGATTTTATTCATGTGCATGTATGGCTTTTTCAAGTTTTATTTTTGCTTGTTTTTTTTAAATGGTCGAATTAATAAACTAAACCCCCCAAAAAATCTGACCCACTGGAATTGTGATACAGTGAAATAATCTGTCTGTAAACATTTGGAAAAATTACTTGGGTCATGCACAAAGTAGATGTCCTAACCGACTTGCCAAAACTATAGTTTGTTAACAAGAAATGTGTGGGTTGAAACGGTTGAAAAACGAGTTTTAATGACTCCAACCTAAGTGTATGCATACTTCTGACTTAAACTGTAGCTTATTCAAATATACAGTTGCAAGATACCCTTCGGACATACCTGGATTTCTGCATAAATTGGTCCTAAAATTTGATTAGATCTTCATATAGGTCACAACAATAGACAAACAGTCTGCTTAAAACTAATAAAAACACAAACAATTATTCATTTTCATGTCTTTATTGAACACATCATGTAAGCATTCACAGTGCAGGGTGGGAAAAGTATGTGAACCCTTGGATGTAATAACTGGTTGACCCTCCTTTGATAGCAATAACCTCAACCAGACGTTTTCTGTAGTCGCGGATCAGACCTGCACAACGTTCAGGAGGAATTTTGGACCATTCCTCTTTACAAAACTGTTTCAGTTCAGCAATATTCTTGGCATGTCTGATGTGAACTGCTCTCTTGTCATGCCATAGCATCTCAATCGGGTTAAGTTCAGGACTCTCACTGGGCCACCCCAGAAGGCGTATTTTCTTCTGTTGAAGCCATTATTTTCTTGATTTACCTCTGTGTTTTGGGTTGTTGTCCTGTTGCATCACCCAACTTCTGTTGAGCTTCCATTGGCGGACAGATAGCCTTACATTCTCCTGCAAAATGTCTTGATAAACTTTGGAATTCATTTTTCCGTCGATGATAGCAAGCTGTCCAGGCCCTGAGGCAGCAAAGCAGCCCCAAACCATGATGCTCCCTCCACCATACTTTACAGTTGAGATGAGGTTTTGATGTTGGTGTGCTGTGCCTTTTTTCTCTACTCATAGTGTTGTGTGTTCCGTCCAAACAACTCAACTGTAGTTTAATCTGTCCACAGAATATTTAGCCAGTAGCGCTGTGGAACATCCAGGTGCACTTTTGCAAACTTCGGACGTGCAGCAATGTTTTTTATGGACAGCAGTGGCTTCTTCCGTGGTGTCCTCCCATGAACACCATTCTTGTTTAGTGTTTTATGTTTCGTAGACTCATCAACAGAGATGTTAGCATGTTCCAGAGATTTCTGTAAGTCTTTAGCTGACACTCTAGGATTCTTCTTAACCTCATTGAGCGTTCTGCGCTGTGCTCTTGCAGTCATCTTTGCAAGATGGCCACTCCTAGGGAGAGTAGCAACTGTGCTAAACTTTCTCCATTTATAGACCATTTGTCTTTCCGTGGACTGATGAACATCAAGGATTTTAGAGATACTTTTGTAACCCATTCCAGCTTTATGCAAGTCAACATTTCTTGATCTTAGGTCTTCTTAGATGTCTTCGTTTGAGGCATGGTTCACATCAGGCAATACTTCTTGTGAATAGCAAACTCAAATTTTGTGAGTGTTTTTTATAGGGCAAGTCAGCTCTAACCAACATCTCCAATCTCATCTCATTGATTGGACTCCAGGTTAGCTGACTCCTGACTCCAATCAGCTTTTGGAGAAGTCATTTGCCTAGGGGTTCACATACTTTTTCCAACCTACACTGAATGTTTAAATGATGTATTTAATATAGACAAGAAAATTACGATAGTTTGTGTGCTATTAGTTTAAGCACACTGTGTTTGTCTATTGTTGTGACTTAGATGAACATCAGATCAAATTTGATGACCAATTTATGAAGAAATCCAAGTAATTCCAAAGGGTTCACATAATTTTTCTTGCCACGGTATATACTGCTGTACATGTCATTCTTAGCTGATCTTGTGTAAATTATCCCAGTGTACATATGTATAGATTGCATTTGATTACTACTAATTTGTTTTTTTTGTTAATCATTTTTGTCACACAATTCACACAATTCTTGATTATTGTATTTTCTGTATTATAATTGTTCTTAATTGTTTGAGATTTTATTGCTTTGTTTGGAGCTAGTAACATAAGAATTTTACTGCACTGTTAGTGTTACGTGGAGCGGAGCAGGTGAACCCAAGAGCAGACTAAAACGAGGAGATTGGGATAAGGTATCCAAGGTATTAATTGAAAAGCAAGGGAAAGATGGGCCAGGGGAAGATTGGGCGGGTTACAAAGCCAGGTTCGGAGGCTGAGGCTGGAGTGAGGGGAGTTGGGGCTGGGTAAGCAGGTCCGGAGCCGAATCCAAGGAAGCAGTGGAGTGGGAGTTCGGGGCAGGGTGGCCGGACTGACGGGGACCAGAGCCAGAGCGGACGGAACTGTAGCGGAGAGAAAACAGCGTCAGGCAAGGAAAACCGAGCACAACATGAAAACTGGATCTATGCATGAGCCAATGGCTAAAACGCAGACAGAATGAGCAGAGGCTACGATCTGGCAGCGTGGAGGTGGCAGGGCTGAGTATTTGTAGAGTTCTTGATTATGGAACAGGTTGCAGCTGGTGGGGATCTGCTCTGATTCTAGCACACCTGTCTAGGCCCACACAATCACACACACAGAGAGAGAGAGAGAGAGGGAGAGAGCATTGGGGGAGTGGCAGCAGGTCAAGGAAGGATTGGCAGTAGAGAGCGTGGCAGGAGCAGATGTAACAGTTAAAGAGCTAGTAACATAAGCATTTATTGCACTGTTAGGAGCTAGTAACGTAAGCATTTTATTGCGCCCACTATAACACCTGCTTAACTGTGTATAAAACCAATAATCTCCTGTTGTGTATTGCAAATACCATACAACCCCAACCCTCCTAACCATACAGCCATAATCCCTGTAGCCATACAGCCCCAACCCTCCCAACCATACAGCCCCAACCCTCCTAGCCATTCAGCCCCATCTCTACTAACCATACATTCCCAGGCCTCCCTAGAGATATAGCCCCAACTATCCCCAACCATACAGACCCAACCCTCCTAACCATACATTCCCAACTCTCCCAGCCATACAGCCCCAACCCTCTTAACCTTACAGCCCCAACCCTCCCAGCCATACAGTCCCAGCCATACAGCCCCAACCCTCCTAACCTTACAGCCCCAACCGTCCTAACCACACAGTCCCAACCCTCTCTAGCCATACAGCCCCAAACCTCCCCAGGCATACAGCCCCAACCCTCCTAACCATACAGCCCCAGCCATACAGCCCCAACCCTCCTAACCATACAGCCCCAGCCATACAGCCCCAACCCTCTCTAGCCATACAGCCCCAACCCTCCTAACCATACAGCTCCAACCCTCCTAACCATACAGCCCCAGCCATACAGCCCCATCCCTCTCTAGCCATACAGCCCCAACCCTCCCTAGCGACACAGCCCCAATCCTCCCCAGCCATACAGCCACAACCCTACTAACCATACAGCCCCAACCCTCCTAACCATACAGCCCCAGCCATACAGCCCCATCCCTCTCCAGCCATACAGCCACAACCCTACTAACCATACAGCTCCAACCCTCCTAACCATACAGCCCCAGCCATACAGCCCCATCCCTCCCCAGCCATACAGCCACAACCCTACTAACCATACAGCCCCAACCCTCCTAACCATACAGCCCCAGCCATACAGCCCCAACCCTCCCTAGCGATACAGCCCCAATCCTCCCCAGCCAGACAGCCCCAGCCATACAGCCACAACCCTACTAACCGTACTGCCCCAGCCCTCCTATCCCTCAGTATAACAATGTGTGCTGTTTCTTATGAGACCTGCATGCTAATACAAAGCCTCAATATCCCCAGAGAGAGGTGATGGGCTTGGCTATAGGCTGAGGAGACCCCTGGTTTAAAGGAGCAGGCAATGACACAGCCAACCGGTCTTCCTGTTTCCCTTCAAAGGTTCTGTGTTATTTTCCTCTGAAGAGAATTGGTGGTAAATAGCTACAGTGTAACGATGCTTTCAGAAGTGCTGCTGTATTGAGGCATCGTTGCATTTTCATAATGTTTTATACACATGTCTCAGTGTGCAATTTTCCCTTCATTTAGACAGAAAGAAACAATCATTTAATTTCCCTCTCTGACCATCGCTGCCTTTCATGTTAACGCTGACGGAGGGAACAACATTCTTCTTTTATAAATGAAGAGGGGACAGAGGAAAGAGAGAGGGGCTCCCGAGTGGCGCAGCGGTCTGAGGCACTGCATCTCAGTCCTAAAAGCTTCAGTACAGACCCTGGTTCGATGCCAGGCTATATCACAACCTTGATTGGAAGTCTTGATTGGAAGTCCCATAGGGCGGCGCACAATTGTCCCAGCACCGTCCGGGTTCGGGTTTGGCTGGGGTAGGACGTCGTTGTAAATAGGAATTTGTTCTTAACTGACTTGCCTAGTTAAATAAAAAATTATAATCTCCGTAGATGGACCTGGATATAGGCTCTGGATGAAGGAGAGATCTCTGTAGATGGACCTGGATTTAGGCTCTGGATGAAAGAGAGATCTCTGTAGATGGACATGGATATAGGCTCTGGATGAAAGAGAGATCTCTGTAGATGGACATGGATATAGGCTCTGGATGAAAGAGAGATCTCTGTAGATGGACATGGATATAGGCTCTGGATGAAGGAGAGATCTCTGTAGATGGACCTGGATATAGGCTCTGGATGGAAGAGAGATCTCTGTAGATAGTGCACTATATTCTTTCAGCTCCATTTTGACCAGAGACCTATGGGCCGTGGTAGAAAAATAGTGCACTATAAAGGGAATAGGGTTCCATAGGGCTCTGGTCTAAAGTAGTGCACTATAAAGGGAATAGGGTTCTATAGGGCTCTGTTCTAAAGTAGTGCACTATATAGGGAATAGGGTTCCATAGGGCTCTGGTCTAAAGTAGTGCACTATAAAGGGAATAGGGTTCCATAGGGCTCTGGTTTGAAGTAGTGCACTATATAGGGAATAGGGTTCCATAGGGCTCTGGTCTAAAGTAGTGCACTATAAAGGGAATAGGGTTCCATAGGGCTCTGGTCTAACGTAGTGCACTATAAAGGGAATAGGGTTTCATAGGGCTCTGGTCTAACGTAGTGCACTATAAAGGGAATAGGGTTCCATAGGGCTTTGGACTAAAGTAGTGCACTATAAAGGGAATAGGGTTCCATAGGGCTCTGGACTAAAGTAGTGCACTATATAGGGAATAGGGTTCCATAGGGCTCTGGTCTAAAGTAGTGCACTATATATAGGGAATAGGGTTCAATAGGGCTCTGGTCTAAAGTAGTGCACTATATATAGGGAATAGGGTTCCATAGGGCTCTGGACTAAAGTAGTGCACTATAAAGGGAATAGGGTTCCATAGGGCTCTGGACTAAAGTAGTGCACTATAAAGGGAATAGGGTTCCATAGGGCTCTGGACTAAAGTAGTGCACTATATAGGGAATAGGGTTCCATAGGGCTCTGGTCTAAAGTAGTGCACTATATAGGGAATAGGGTTCCATAGGGCTCTGGTCTAAAGTAGTGCACTATATAGGGAATAGGGTTCTATAGGGCTCTGGTCTAAAGTAGTGCACTATATAGGGAATAGGGTTCCAAAGGGCTCTGGTCTAAAGTAGTGCACTATATAGGGAATAGGGTGTCATTTGAGATGCACGCCTGGACTGACACATTCCATCCTGACAAGGGCGTTATTCAAGACCTGTCAAAAACAATTACCTCCATTTTTGTACATGGAGTGGAGTAATATAGATGTCATAAAGATGTTCTCTTTGCCGCTTCTAAGCTCATTAGATAGGGCTGGCTCTACGTGTATGCTGCTCAATGGTGATTACTGTCTGGAAATAGCAGCTCTGTTAGGGAATGCATGGTTAATATCCACAATACACACACTCACACACACTCACAAACACACACACATTGTTCTGTTTAAGGTGTGATGCTCCTGACGGGGCAGACTACAGTCGTTAGTCTCTACCGACGGACCTGACAATTCAGCAACAATATACAGTCACATTCTAATACAGAAATGAACATACCAGAAAATACTATGTCAGGTCTGGGGAGCATTCTGGGAAAATACTATGTCAGGTCTGGGGAGTAATGACATAATTTTAAAACACCTCCTTTTTGAGTCATTTCTCGTTCAGAAGACTTTCCACTGTAGTGGAATAAGCATTGATTAAACCATTAAACCAAATCAAATGTATTTATCACATTACACGGTTTACAGCAGGTATAAAAGGACGTGGTGGAAAAAGTACTAAATTGTCATACTTGTGTAAAAGTAAAGATACTTTTTAATAGAAAATGACTCAAGTAAAAGTCTAAAAGTATTTGGTTTTAAATATATTGATGTAGCAAAAGTAAATGGGATCGCTAAAATGTACTTAAAAGTTATAGTATAAACCATTTATAATTTTTTATATTGAACAAAGTAGACAGCACCATTTTCTTATTTGTTTTATTGACGGATAGCCAGGGGCACAGTCCAACACTCAGACATCATTTACAGATGGCCAGGGACACAGTCCAACACTCAGACATCATTTACAGATGGCCAGGGGCACACTCCAACACTCAGACATCATTTACAGATAGCCAGGGGCACACTCCAACACTCAGACATCATTTACAGATAGCCAGGGGCACAGTCCAACACTCAGACATCATTTACAGATGGCCAGGGGCACAGTCCAACACTCAGACATCATTTACAGATGGCCAGGGGCACAGTCCAACACTCAGACATCATTTACAGATAGCCAGGGGCACAGTCCAACACTCAGATATCATTTACAGATAGCCAGGGGCACAGTCCAACACTCAGACATCATTTACAGATAGCCAGGGGCACACTCCAACACTCAGACATCATTTACAGATAGCCAGGGCACAGTCCAACACTCAGACATCATTTACAGATAGCCAGGGGCACAGTCCAACACTCAGACATCATTTACAGATGGCCAGGGGCACACTCCAACACTCAGACATCATTTACAGATAGCCAGGGGCACAGTCCAACACTCAGACATCATTTACAGATAGCCAGGGGCACAGTCCAACACTCAGACATCATTTACAGATAGCCAGGGGCACACTCCAACACTCAGACATCATTTACAGATAGCCAGGGCACAGTCCAACACTCAGACATCATTTTCAGATAGCCAGGGGCACACTCCAACACTCAGACATCATTTACAGATAGCCAGGGGCACACTCCAACACTCAGACATCATTTACAGATAGCCAGGGGCACAGTCCAACACTCAGACATCATTTACAGATAGCCAGGGGCACAGTCCAACACTCAGACATCATTTACAGATAGCCAGGGGCACAGTCCAACACTCAGACATCATTTACAGATAGCCAGGGGCACAGTCCAACACTCAGACATCATTTACAGATAGCCAGGGGCACAGTCCAACACTCAGACATCATTTACAGATAGCCAGGGACACACTCCAACACTCAGACATCATTTACAGATAGCCGGGGGCACACTCCAACACTCAGACATCATTTACAGATAGCCAGGGGCACAGTCCAACACTCAGACATCATTTACAGATAGCCGGGGGCACAGTCCAACACTCAGACATCATTTACAGATAGCCAGGGGCACAGTCCAACACTCAGACATCATTTACAAACACAGAGCTAGCTAGGTTCATCTTTTCATCCGACTGATGGACTGGTGGTAGGAGCTGTAACCCAGACTGCATGCCCACGTGCAACTCCAACTCAATCATCAGGTGACGACACGACACCATCGCTGGTAATGGGAAGTTTGTCTCTTTTCGACTCTTTCAATCAAAATCACAAAAATATACACACACATATATATATATATATATACAGTGGGGAGAACAAGTATTTGATACACTGACGATTTTGCAGGTTTTCCTACTTACAAAGCATGTAGAGGTCTGTAATTTTTATCATAGGTACACTTCAACTGTGAGAGAAGGAATCTAAAACAAAAATCCAGAAAATCACATTGTATGATTTTTAAGTAATTAATTTGCATTTTATTGCATGACATAAGTATTTGATACATCAGAAAAGCAGAACTTAATATTTGGTACAGAAACCTTTGTTTGCAATTACAGAGATCATACGTTTCCTGTAGTTCTTGACTAGGTTTGCACACACTGCAGCAGGGATTTTGGCCCACTCCTCCCTACAGATCTTCTCCAGATCCTTCAGGTTTCGGGGCTGTCGCTGGGCAATACGGACTTTCAGCTCCCTCCAAAGATTTTCTATTGGGTTCAGGTCTGGAGACTGGCTAGGCCACTCCAGGACCTTGAGATGCTTCTTACGGAGCCACTCCTTAGTTGCCATGGCTGTGTGCTTCGTGTCGTTGTCATGCTGGAAGACCCAGCCACGACCCATCTTCAATGCTCTTACTGAGGGAAGGAGGTTGTTGGCCAAGATCTCGCGATACATGGCCCCATCCATCCTCCCCTCAATACGGTGCAGTCGTCCTGTCCCCTTTGCAGAAAAGCATCCCCAAAGAATGATGTTTCCACCTCCATGCTTCACGGTTGGGATGGTGTTCTTGGGGTTGTACTCATACTTCTTCTTCCTCCAAACACGGCGAGTGGAGTTAGACCAAAAAGCTCTATTTTTGTCTCATCAGACCACATGACCTTCTCCCATTCCTCCTCTGGATCATCCAGATGGTCATTGGCAAACTTCAGACAGGCCTGGACATGCACTGGCTTAAGCAGGGGGACCTTGCGTGCGCTGCAGGATTTTAATCCATGACGGCGTAGTGTGTTACTAATGGTTTTCTTTGAGACTGTGGTCCCAGCTCTCTTCAGGTCATTGACCAGGTCCTGCCGTGTAGTTCTGGGCTGATCCCTCACCTTCCTCATGATCATTGATGCCCCACGAGGTGAAATCTTGCATGGAGCCCCAGACCGAGGGTGATTGACCGTCATCTTGAACTTCTTCCATTTTCTAATAATTGCGCCAACAGTTGTTTCCTTCTCACCAAGCTGCTTGCCTATTGTCCTGTAGCCCATCCCAGCCTTGTGCAGGTCTACAATTTTATCCCTGATGTCCTTACACAGCTCTCTGGTCTTGGCCATTGTGGAGAGGTTGGAATCTGTTTGATTGTGTGTGGACAGGTGTCTTTTATACAGGTAACGAGTTCAAACAGGTGCAGTTAATACAGGTAATGAGTGGAGAACAGGAGGGCTTCTTAAAGAAAAACTAACAGGTCTGTGAGAGCCGGAATTCTTACTGGTTGGTAGGTGATCAAATACTTATGTCATGCAATAAAATGCAAATGAATTATTTAAAAATCATACAATGTGATTTTCTGGATTTTTGTTTTAGATTCCGTCTCTCACAGTTGAAGTGTACCTATGATAAAAATTACAGACCTCTACATGCTTTGTAAGTAGGAAAACCTGCAAAATCGGCAGTGTATCAAATACTTGTTCTCCCCACTGTATATATATATATATATATATATATACAGTGGGGAGAACAAGTATTTGATACACTGCCGATTTTGCAGGTTTTCCTACTTACAAAGCATGTAGAGGTCTGTAATTTTTATCATAGGTACACTTCAACTGTGAGAGACGGAATCTAAAACAAAAATCCAGAAAATCACATTGTATGATTTTTAAGTAATTAATTTGCATTTTATTGCATGACATAAGTATTTGATACATCAGAAAAGCAGAACTTAATATTTGGTACAGAAACCTTTGTTTGCAATTACAGAGATCATACGTTTCCTGTAGTTCTTGACCAGGTTTGCACACACTGCAGCAGGGATTTTGGCCCACTCCTCCATACAGACCTTCTCCAGATCCTTCAGGTTTCGGGGCTGTCGCTGGGCATCACGGACTTTCAGCTCCCTCCAAAGATTTTCTATTGGGTTCAGGTCTGGAGACTGGCTAGGCCACTCCAGGACCTTGAGATGCTTCTTATGGAGCCACTCCTTAGTTGCCCTGGCTGTGTGTTTCGGGTCGTTGTCATGCTGGAAGACCCAGCCACGACCCATCTTCAATGCTCTTACTGAGGGAAGGAGGTTGTTGGCCAAGATCTCGCGATACATGGCCCCATCCATCCTCCCCTCAATACGGTGCAGTCGTCCTGTCCCCTTTACAGAAAAGCATCCCCAAAGAATGATGTTTCCACCTCCATGCTTCACGGTTGGGATGGTGATCTTGGGGTTGTACTCATCCTTCTTCTTCCTCCAAACACGGCGAGTGGAGTTTAGACCAAAAAGCTCTATTTTTGTCTCAACAGACCACATGACCTTCTCCCATTCCTCCTCTGGATCATCCAGATGGTCATTGGCAAACTTCAGACGGGCCTGGACATGCGCTGGCTTGAGCAGGGGGACCTTGCGTGCGCTGCAGGATTTTAATCCATGACGGCGTAGTGTGTTACTAATGGTTTTCTTTGAGACTGTGGTCCCAGCTCTCTTCAGGTCATTGACCAGGTCCTGCCGTGTAGTTCTGGCTGATCCCTCACCTTCCTCATGATCATTGATGCCCCACGAGGTGAGATCTTGCATGGAGCCCCAGACCGAGGGTGATTGACCATCATCTTGAACTTCTTCCATTTTCTAATAATTGCGCCAACAGTTGTTGCCTTCTCACCAAGCTGCTTGCCTATTGTCCTGTAGCCCATCCCAGCCTTGTGCAGGTCTACAATTTAACCCTGATATCCTTACACAGCTCTCTGGTCTTGGCCATTGTGGAGAGGTTGGAGTCTGTTTGATTGAGGTTGTGGACAGGTGTCTTTTATACAGGTAACGAGTTCAAACAGGTGCAGTTAATACAGGTAATGAGTGGAGAACAGGAGGGCTTCTTAAAGAAAAACTAACAGGTCTGTGAGAGCCGGAATTCTTACTGGTTGGTAGGTGATCAAATACTTATGTCATGCAATAAAATGCAAATTAATTACTTAAAAATCATACAATGTGATTTTCTGGATTTCTGTTTTAGATTCCGTCTCTCACAGTTGAAGTGTACCTATGATAAAAATTACAGACCTCTACATGCTTTGTAAGTAGGAAAACCTGCAATATCGGCAGTGTATCAAATACTTGTTCTCCCCACTGTATATATATATATATATATATGTATTTTATTTATTTTGCTCAGAAAACGTTGGGGGGCCCAAAGGAAAGGCACCCGCTGGCAGCCAGTTGGGAAACCCAGCTCTATGTGATTAAAATGTGAGTCAAAGGAAATACAAGTATTATCTGACTTTTTCGGGGTTGAAGAACTTTGTCTACCAGTGTCCTAGCCAGCAAGAAACCAAATGTCACCCCCGCCTCCCGCCTAGTTAACTAGTTAACAAGCTAGCACACAGTGTCCTTCGCTCTAGCCTGCTCTGTACCAGAGTCCTCCTAGTTAACTAGTTAACAAGCTAGCACACAGTGTCTTTCGCTCTAGCCTGCTCTGTACCAGAGTCCTCCTAGTTAACTAGTTAACAAGCTAGCACACAGTGTCCTTCGCTCCAGCCTGCTCTGTACCAGAGTCCTAGCTTGCTAACTAGCTAGCACCCAGTGTCATAAACGCATGCCGGAAAACTGCCCTTGCCCTCGTTAACAGAACTAAGGAAAAACAGTGCCGACAGGCAGGGTCCGAAGGACACTGTTCACCATTGTTCTAGCTAGCTACCGTTGTCGTCCCTACGTCTTTTTCTGTGGGGTTTATCAGTGGTTGGCATCCAACATTATGGTGCATTACCGCCACCTACTGGAGCGCCCTAGTCAATGTAACGGAGAACTATCTTAAAAATTGACCAATACAGGTATTTGTACTTTATTTTAAAGACAAAAATAAGTAAACACGTTTGGTGTTCGCCAAAAGGCATGTGAGAGACTCCCCAAACATATGGAAGAAGGTACTCTGATCAGATTTTTGGCCATCAAGGAAAACGCTATGTCATCACCCCGAGAAAACCATCCCCACAGTGAAGCATGGTGGTGGCAGCATCATGCTGTGGGGATGTTTTTCATCTGCAGGGACTGGGACATTGGTCAGAATTGAAGACTGGGACGGAGGTTCACCTTCCAGCAGGACAATGACCCTAAGCATACCTATAAAGCAACACTGTTGTGGTTTTAAGGGGAAACATTTTAATGTCTTGGAATGGCCTAGTCAAAGCCCAGATCTCAATCCATTGAGAATCTGTGCTATGACTTAAAGATTGCTGTACACCAGCAGAACCCATCCAACTTGAAGGAGCTGGAGCAGTTTTGCCTCGACGAATAGGCAAAAATCCCAGTGATTAGATGTGGCAAGTTTATAGAGACATACCCCAAGAGACTTGCAGCTGTTTTTGCTGCAAAAGGCGGCTCTACAAAGTATTGACTTTGGGGGGGGTGATATAGTTATTCACGCTCAAGTTTTTTTTTTTTTTGTCTTGTTTCTTGGTTGTTTCACAAAAAATATATATTTTGCATCCTCAAAGTGGTAGGCATGTTGTTTATATCAAATGATACAAACCCCCCAAAAATCTATTTTAATTCCAGGTTCTAAGGCAACAAAATAGGAAAAATGCCAAGCGGGGTGAGTACTTTCGCAAGCCACTGTACTCAGTTTACACTCGGACTGCTTCAATCAAGCTTTAATCTGCTACCTGCAGATGCACCCCTTCTTGCTAATCCGGAGGAGCAAGTATTATTCTGCTGTACTAGCAGGTCAAACAAACAACTAAAATGAACGAGTCACTCAAAAACGAATCATGACTCTAAAATATCATGACTCTAGTCAGTAAAAATAATGCTTAAAAAGAACGATTCGCTCGCGAACAGCACATCACCATTGATCAACAACAATAACGAGACAGCCTACAGGCAGGAAATGAAAGCCCAGGCGGACTGTTGCCAGGAAAATAGCCTCTCCCTCAACAAAACGAAGGAGCTGATCGTGGACTACATGAGATAGAAGAAGAGAACACCCCAACACGCTTTGATGGAGCCGCAGTGGAGAGGATCTGTTCACTCGGCTGCCATCTGAAAGACCGAGACACTACAGGTGCATCAGAGACAAGACAGAGAGACTAAAAACAGCTTCTACCACAAGACCATCAGACTGTTGAACAGCTTCTATCACCAGACCATCAGACTGTTGAACAGCAACTATCACCAGACCATCAGACTGTTGAACAGCTTCTATCACCAGACCATCAGACTGTTGAACAGCTTCCAATACCAGGCCATTAGACTGTTGAACAGCTTCTATCACCATCAGACTGTTGAAAAGCTTCTATTACCAGACCATCAGACTGTTGAACAGCTTCTATCACCATCAGACTGTTGAACAGCTTCTATTACCAGACCATCAGACTGTTGAACAGCTTCTTTTACCATCACACTGTTGAACAGCTTCTATCACCATCAGACTGTTGAACAGCTTCTATTACCATCAGACTGTTGAAAATCTTCTATTACCAGACCATCAGACTGTTGAACAGCTTCTATTACCATCACACTGTTGAACAGCTTCTATTACCATCAGACTGTTGAACAGCTTCTATTACCATCAGACTGTTGAACAGCTTCTATCACCATCAGACTGTTGAACAGCTTCTATTACCATCAGACTGATGAACAGATTATTTTACCATCAGACTGTTGAACAGCTTCTATCACCATCAGACTGTTGAACAGCTTCTATTGAGCCAGCTTCTGAAGCTAAGCAGGGTTGGTCCTGGTCATTCCCTGGATGGGAGACCAGATGCTGCTGGAAGTGGTGTTGGAGGGCCAGTAGGAGGGACTCTTTCCTCTGGTCAAAAAAAAATAATATATCCTTATGCCCCAGAGCAGTGATTGGTTATGTGCTATGTGGATTAATGTTACAGTGC